>NC_045601.1:11417500-11672367 GCF_009762305.2 Zalophus californianus | reverse complement strand
CGATTTTTCGGGATGATTCATATGCCAGGGGCTCATCTCTTCGCCGTGGGTAGTTCCAGCCTGTTTCACATTTGAATATGACAACTCCATCCCATAATTAGAAGGAGAGGTTAGAGTGAACCAAGTAGTTATGATTAATAATAACTCATCGATGCTATTAGGTCTTTATTTTCTTTGGCAGTTAATAAAATATGTTTAAGTGAAAAAGGCTCTGGTCGCGGCTCTCCCTTCTCCACACCCCACTCCTTCTGTCTACACATTCTATATCCTGCTGTAAATATAACTGTAGAAATAAAATGCTATACGAGTCTGTTGCGGAATGTAGGTTCTACAAGGAATCTTCCTGAATTCCTGTCTTTTAAGGAAGATTAAGGAATGGCTTTATTTAACCGGTAGCCTGCCGGACACAGGAACCTCAGATTCAACAAGTGTGAGTCAGATTCATTTATTTCTGCCTTCTGCCAGGGTCCAGCTCCTCCTGCTGCACTTCCACCTTCAGGTGACGCCTCCACCACCCACTCCCACTCTCAGATCAAGTCTGGCTGTCCCCTAGACCCTCCCCAGCCCTCCCAGCCCATTCCCAATCAACCTCCCAGCACCAAGTAGTTTGCCTCTGTGACTCCTCCCTCCTCCCCAGCCCCACTGCATTTCCTCCTCTGCCTTCTGAACTATTACAAAAGCCTCTTCAGTGTCTTCTCTCTTTTAGTGTCCTCTTAAATCCTAATTCTATATGACTAGGAGTAAACTATCTACGATGCACATCTACCTGCGCCACTTCCCGTATAAAATCCTTCAGTGGTTTCTTCTGCCTGCGGGATGAATTGTAAACTCTGTACATGATAGGAATGGGTCTTTATAATCTGCCCCAGACCCTGATTCCAGCCCCATTCCTGACCTTGCATCTTTTACCCCTTCAAAACCAAATCGTTCATAATGGTACCGATATAACTGGGACTTTGTCCATTCTCGACCCTCTCCCTGAAATGCCCCTTCACGTGTGTTGTTCTCCTGATTCTCTCATCTTTCAAGACAAGATTCAGGCCTCTTGGCCTCCAGGAATATGACCATCTGGGCTGGTTGAAAGCTCTGCCTCCCATCCCCATAGCATGTAGGGGGATGCACATGGAGCACCAGCAATGCTATATTACATGGAAACAATCTGTCTACTGAAATAAATTCTTCATCTTGTTCCACCCACTGACTAGCCTGATTAGGAAGAATACAGGTTTTAAATAAATACATGACTAGCACCCCTTTGCGGCCGTTGGTGTCTATTTTCTTATGCGCTCAAAAGTCGAATTACCTGCCGATCAGTTTCTTCCATTCCAGGAGCAGGAAGAACTCATAGAAATTGGGACCTTCCCACTGAAAGCAAAATGGGTCCTCAGCCCCCTCCTCCCTGGTGCTTCTCACATTTCAGTATCTCAAAGCAGGTTGAGGTGGAGAAGGGAAGAAAACAGTCGTAATGAAAATGGTTAAGTTAATTAATTGCGAGCTTGCTTGTAGGACCAGCACGTTTATTTAATCAGTTGCCTAGTAACCCTGCCTGTGTATGATGTGAATCTGATCAGCCTGCCCTGGAGCAAACGATGGGCCATTCTTTCTACAGCGCTCTCATCGTCCTGCTTTCACGTGCTTTGGGGTTTGGAAACCCCAAATTCCTCTCCCGCTCCGGAGCAGGGAGGTTGGGAGGTAGGAACACATTTTTATCATCTTCTCCTTTGTGCTCTCAGTCTCTCTCCACAGACTCCACAGCCCACGGATGAAGGTCTTTGCTTGAACGTGACCCTTCCGCCGGTGAATCATATGACAAGAAAAATGGCTCCCACCTGCCTTCCTGCTGGAGTGACCTACACACCAGGGCCCCCTGGAAGAGCTGGGGAGCTCTCAGAACTGTCACCATTTGTGTACCCCCGTCGTATGAACAGGCACTATTCCACACAACACTGCAGGTTAGGGCCTCTGCCCCAGACAGAATAGAGAGGATGAGACAAAAAAGGGACTCTGGGCTGTTGGTTGTGGGTCACGTGAGCCTTCCTGAGTGACCTTAAATGGGAAGCGAGAATAGATGCGGAGTTTAATCACGTAAGACCAGCTCAAGACAAACTGTGCAGTTTTGTTTCTTGTCTGAAAAAAAAAAATAATAACTCATGTACTGACAGGCAACTGAGCGCTTAGCACTCTTTGGTGCTAGATTTATTGGAGGATTTGACGACAAGAATTTGCTTGTAGTTTTTCACCTCCCTTGTGCTCTTCTCCTGGCTGGTTGTTTTTGAACACCCCTCCCCCATCTTTATCCCCTACCATCCCTGTTCTTAAGCCAAATAAAAAGGAAACATCAATGAAACAAAGACCCATGTTTCTGCTTTGACACACCATGACCACATTTTTATACTATTATGAGGTGGGGTTTTTTTTCTTCTATTTGTCAGTCTCTGTGGATAAAAGACTCCATCTTCCATAAAGAATTCCCACCAGAAATCTTTATAAACCCTCCATCAGAGAGACACTCTGCCATCGTGCTGTGCAAAAGCTAATCTAATTAAGACAGGATCTGCTAAATTTAATAGCCTGCTAAGAATTTTTACAGACATCTGGTAGCTGGAAGTTGGAGCAACTCTAACATATAAAATTCCTATTGTCCAGATGACCAGTATCAGGGTCAAATATTTTCCTTCTTTTGGGATCTCGTATTGTTTTGGTGTGGACACTGTTTTCAAGCCACCCTATCTGACAGGTAAATGCACTGGAAAAGAGATCGAGAATTGAAATTTCTAAATCTCAGCCTCCATCTGCAAAATGAAAGCAGTGATGCTTCCATCCTGGGATGGCTTCATGGGTAAATTTGAAAATGAATACACAGGGCCAGCTTCATAGGTGTGCAAACCATTCAGTCACACAGCAGCCTGTGTTAGTACACCCCTTGCTTGGTATAATGCTCTGCTGCCCTGTCTTAAATTCTTAATTTTTGAGCAAGGAGAATCTGAAGTATATATTTTACGATGGACCCTACAAATTATGTAGTTGGTCCCGCATATATAAAATTCTTTGCGTGATGCCTATTGCATCGTAGACACCATTATTTATATTGTAACATAATTATTACAAGCCTCTCCTCCCCAACCTATCCTCTAGTATAAAATGATGAAATTTAAGCTAGTAGGTTTTCTCCTGCCTCCAAGGAGGGTAACTTCTTGACCTGTAGTCCTAAGAACCCCTACCACTCCCATCCCCAACAAGGTCCATATCTATTTGTAGGACATGGAAAACACTCTAATATAAAAGTTAATACATGCTTGTTTGTGCAAAAATTACCCACTATACAGAACTCATAACTAATAACAACATTTCCTCTGAGGTAGAGAAGTGTAGTAGGTATCGGTTTCTGGAGGGGGAACCTCATTTCCATTTCATTTCGTCTTTCTTGTTTTTGTTTTAATGTACGTAAGTTTTGCCCTAAAAATAACAAAACCTAATTTTGTTTTACCTAGATCCTAACAACCCTATCTATACACAAATAAGAATGTACATTCAACTCCTAACTTTATTATCTGAAAAGATAGATCTGGGTAAGACATAACTTCCTCAACATCCAACCAATTGTCCAGCGTTGCAGAGACATGACCTCCATTCCAGACCAAGCCAGTGGTTGATCCCTGATGAGGGGAAGGGGGGTTTCCTCTCTCCACCCTGCGGTCCATAGCCCACTTCCAGGGGAGAAACGATAGGGATGGCACTCTTCTTGCACTGGAGACTTTACCCCCAAGTCTCCTGGGCCCCAGAAAGCATGTGCCCTCATAGGCAACTTTCTGTACCGCAGGAAGACAGAAGTATAGCAACCCATTAAAAAATGTATGTTCTGACAATATTTTGCTCTGGGGCTGCTGAGAAACATAGTATCCAACAGGCTTTGAAGTGCAAGGTAGAATCCCTGTGAAATGAGATTTTTCCCAAAGTATTCGAATGAAATAGATGTTTTTCCTCCACCAGAGCACAGGATGAATGACCTTGGGCGATGACAAATAGCGTAACACACACACACACAGTATCAGCCTGGATAATTACCATCTTAATAATGAAGCACATGGTCTGGATTTGTGTTCAGCATTTCTGCGGAATTCTGTGGGCACCCAGGGGTGACTTGGGGGCAAAGGTCAAGCTGACTAGCCAATTCTCAGAATTCTAGTGAAAGGAATTCCCCCACCGCTTTTTGAACAGAGTTCTAGTCTCCCACAAGAAAACCCAAGATATCATCCTAAATGGAAAAACAAAATTCCTCCAGCATCACTGCACTCCACATTCCTCTGGGGCAGCTAGCTATATAAAGAAAACACCAAGAAAACAAACAAACAAAGAGAAGAAAAGAATGTCTGCTCACCCTGTTGTGTAAGTGTCATGAATTATCTGCCTTTTCTGAAAAAATGTGACATAAGGTATTTGACTCTTTTCCTGCTTAGTCTCTTGCTGCTTCTCTGCTCTGGTCTGTGGGGGAACAGAACACAATTTGTGTGCCCTAGAAAATAGGCACATGAATTTGGGAAGGTACCTACAAGGATGGTGCACCCATGACAGTCAGTGGATATTAAAAAATAAAGATGGAGGTCACCTCCTGCCTTTCCCAACTCCCCACCCCAGCCCCAGCCCCTTCACAATTCCAGTTTCCAAAAAAAAGGTCATGTGAGGGCATAAGCTATATCTGTTGTTCTAGCTGACAGGTTCTGGAATTAAGCTGAGCTCACATAAAGTTGATTGTTTGTGTGTGCCAGGTCTGAGGTGACACCTGGCAGTCTGTAACTATTCTGTGCTTCATTTGGCTTAACGTTTGCCTTTCCTTTCCAGCAGTGCCTGGGAAAGGGGATAATGGGCATTTCTTAAATGAATAAATCAAGAGGAACATTGGTTTTGTTCCCTTGTGTTCTAAGAGGCCTAAGGTACTTTTAACTCCATGCCCCATCTGTTCTTGCCTGGCCCTTCCTGTAGCTTGTCGGAAAAGGTGTTAACCACTTTTTTAGCTTCTTAGCAAAGAGAAATGTTTTAGTGGGTTTGGGCCATAGTGGGGAAGGGTGGTGTAGTTAACAGTGAAGAGCATGGATACTAAGGCAGATTCCCTGCAGTAGTATCCCTACCCACGACTTACGAGGTGTATGATCTTGCATAAGTTACTTACCCTTTCTGTGCCATGACTTCCTCATCTGTGAAATGGAGCTCATACAAGTTCTGACAAAACATATAATTGTAATAAAGATAAAGTAGTTGATATTTTAAGATGCTTAGAGTGAAGCTAACACATAACAAGTGTCTTATACTAAGGAAATAAAATAAAATGCTATTTATAAGAAAGGATACTGCTAATTCATGGAAGGCAAATAAGTTTCAGCATAAGAGTGATCTTGTATTGATTGGTAGAAGATATCTGAAATTGTGTTAGGAAGGAGTTCAAAGCCATGTTTTGGCTCAGGTGAAAGGAGAACCCCTGGTGATCAATGATGTCTGCCTTGGACTCTGACAGAGGAAATGGCAAGACATGTGTCCCGTTTCTGCCATCGCTGATGTGCATGGGATGTTTGCTACCTCATATATTCCAAGGACCCAACAACATTAGAAAGCTTGACTAAATATTTTTGAGAATCATTTCTGTGCAGATATTATGTTGTGTTAAAACAGAAAGATGAGGGAGGCAGCCACTGCTTTCAAGATTTAAAGGCCAGAAGGAGAGAGGGGCCTATGAAGTAAAAGTTAAAATACAGTGTGAAGAGGTAGAGTGTAAATGCAAAGCTTTGAGAGCACAAAGGGGTAGCAACTAAGACACCCCAACAAGGGAGGAAGACATGAGAATTTGGGGGGAAGTCCATTTCCTATAAAATATCATGTCCTACGCAAACTGTCCTCTTGTCATAAACAATGGAAAAAAACATATGAAACCATGGTTTTCAGACATTGGATAACAGTCATCATTGGACCGTGACTCCAGAGAGAAGGAAAACAAGGTGAGCTCTGTGACCACATTAGCTCCATGACTAGAAGCAGATCCAGGTCAAAATATTGGGAGGAGCAGCCTAGCAGAACCTGTGGTGGTGGTTGAGTGGAGGTGATAAAGGTAATTCATGCCCCTTCACAACAGGGTGAGCAGACGTTCTCTTCTTCTCTTTGCTTGTTTTCTTGGTGTTTGCTTTATATAGCTAGCTGCCCCAGAGGAATGTGGAGTGCAGTGATGCTGGAGGAATTTTGTTTCTCCACTTAGGATGATATCTTGGGTTTTATTGTGGGAGACTGGAACTCTGGACAAAAAGAGGCAGGGAATTTCTTTCACTCTGGGGACTACCACTGAATACCAAAAAGAAGGCAGCTCCCTGGAGAGAAAGCTGCAGAGATCTCTAAGGGCAATTACTCTGCTCACATATCATAAAATATATTCAAGGATGAGAAAAAACATGAACATGAGGAAGAGAAAAATGGAAGAGATAGAAAGAAATTGAAATTCTAAAAATAAAGTAAAACATCTGAATTGAAAATTACTCAAGATTGATTTATAATATATGTCTTCAACTTGTCAGGGTTTACCTTTAACTTATATTTCACCCCTTCACATGTAGTCTAAGAATCTTAAAATATACGTCTATCCTCCATCATTGTGCATTCGTATTATACATTTTACATCTACTAGATTATAAATCCTACAATAAAAGCTTACTGGTTTTTCTTTTAATGATCAATTATCTTTTAAAGAAATTTTAAAATAGGAAAGAAATGCCTTCTATAGTTGCACACATGTTTACAACTTGGAGTACTAACCATCCTTTTTCTGGAGGCCCTGATATCCATCTGCCATAATTTTTTTATGTTTGGATAAATTATTTTAATGTTTCTTTTAGTAGATGTCTTCAATGATGAATTTTCCTAGCTGTTGTTGGTCCTAAAGTATTTATTTTGCATGCATTTTTTAAAAGGTACTTTTGCTGGACATAAAATTGTGGGCTGGCAGATTTTATCCCCAACAGTCCTTCCATTGTCTGATGGTCTGCATGGTTTCCGATGAGAAATATGCTGCTACTCTTTTCTTTGTTTTTCTATACAGAATGTATGTTTTATCTCTGGCTGCTTTTAAAAATTGTCTAATTATCACAGATTTTCAAAAACTTTGATTATAATGTGGGGTTTTTTGTGTGTTTTTCCTATGTTTCTTCTGTTTAGGATCCACTGAACTTCTTGGCTCTGTGTGTTTTTGGTTTTCATCAACTGGAAAATTTGGGGGGCACTATTTTTTTTCATTTTTTTTCTTTGCCCCCTAAGTTTTTCCCCACTTCTTTGGTCTTTTTTTTCCCCTGAGTGTTCATTTTTAATAGCTTCCAGTGCTATGCCTTCAATGTCTCTGATCTTTTTTTCTCCAATATCTAATTTGTTCCATAATTGATAGAATGATTAAACAAAAAACTAATAAGGATATAAAGTACTTGAACAAGAAAACACATAAGTTGTATCCTACAAATTGACACAAAAATAAGACAGCAAAAAATGTCAATTTGTAGGATACTCCACCCAACAACAGCAGAAAACACATTCTTTTCAACTGCATGTAAGACACTCACCAAGATAGACCCCATTCTGGACTATAAAACAAAACTCAATGATTTCATCTGCTCATAATGAAAATAAAATAGAAATCAGTTAAAAATGATTTCTGAAAAATTTCCTATTATTAGGGTTTTTTTAATCCACAAAGAAAGTCAGAAAACTATTTTTTAACTAAATGAAAACAAAAAGACAACATATCAAAATCTGGGGGGAATCAGCTAAAGAAGTGTATATAGAGAAAATTTATTGCATTAAAAGCATCTATTAGAAAATTTACAAATATGAAACTCAATTATTTAAGCTTATATGTAAAGGCATTAGGAAAAGAATGGAAAATTAAACTCAAAGCAGGCAGAAGAAAGAAAACAATAAAAATAAGAATGGGAGGCCATAAAATAGAAAACAGAAAAATTATAGGGAAAATATCAGTAAAATAAAAAGCTGTTTTATTGAGAAAGATCAGTAAAATTGATAAACCTTTAACAGTGATTAAGAAAAAAAAATCAATATCAAATAAAAGAAAGAATACAGCTACAGTTTCTACATGCTCTAAGAGCATAATAAGAGAATATCATGAATAATTTAATGCCAATAAATTTGACAACTTGAATAAAACAGACAAATTCCCAAAAAACACAAACTACCAAAAAGAAACAGATACATGATAGTTCCGTATCTATTGAGGAAATTGAATTTGTGAATAAAAAAGCTTTCCACAAAGAAAACTCCAGATCCAGGTCTAGATGACTTAATGGTGAATTCAAGCAAACAAAGGAGCAAAAAAGCAATTTTACACAAAGTCTTCTGGAGAATAAAAGAGACCAGAATATCTTCCACACTATTTTTGAAGCCAGCACAGCCTGGGTATCAAAACTAGATTAAGATATTACAGGAAAAGAAAGATATAAGCCAAAATTATAACAAGCATAATAGCAAAAATATTTAACAAATTCTAGAAAATTGGATTTAGCAATAGATCAAAAATCAATACAGCATGACCAATTGAGATTTATTTGAGAAATCAACAGTTGGGTTAACATTAGAAAAATCTACTTTATTTATTATATTAACAGACTAAGTAGAGAAAAAGTATATGTTTATTTTAATAGATGCAGCAAAAGAATTCGACAAAATTCAATATCCATTCACAATGAAAAAACTCTCAGCAAACATGAAACAGAAAGGAATTTCATCAACCTGAAAAACAGTATTTATGACAATTTTACACTTAACATCATACTTAATGGTGAAAGGCTGAATGAGTTCCTGTCAAGTTTAGGAACAAGGTAAGACTTCTTACCACTTGTATTCAACATTGTATTAGAGGACCTAGTCAGTGCAATATGGTAAGAAAAATAAATAAAAGGCATACATATTGGAAAGGAAGAAATAAAACTTTCTTTATTCACAGACATTAAGGTTGTATTTGTACAAAATCCTAAAGAAACTAGGAAAAAATATCTACGAAGAAACTAGGAGAACTAATAAGTGAGTTTACTAAGGTCGTAAGATGTCAATAAATACATTCAATCATATTTCCATATGCTGGCAGCAGTGTTGGAAATTGAAATGAAGAAAAATCTATAATAGTGTCAAAAAACATAAAATACATAGGGATATACTTAAAGTATGAGCAAAGACCTTAACTTGCAGATTACAAAGCATTGTTATGAGACATTAAAAAATATCTAAACAAATGTAGAAATGTATCATGTTTATGGAACAAAATTCTCAGCAATGTTTAGATGTGTAGTCTCCTCAAATTGCTCTATAGGTTCAATACACTCTTAATCAAAATCCTAATAGGCTTTTTTTTTAAAAGATCTTATTTATTTATTTGAGAGAGACAGCACAAGCCAAGGGGAGGAGCAGAGGGAGAGGGAGAAGCACATTCCCCACTGAGCAGGGACCCCGACCCCATCCCAGGACTCAGATCATGACCTGAGCAGAAGACAGGTGCTTAACTGACTGAGCCACCCAGGCATCCCCCGATAAGTGGGTTTTTGTTTTTTTGTTTTGAAATTGACAAGCTAATTCTAAGATGTATACGGAAACTTAAAGGACCTAAACTAACTCCCAAAATGAGAACAAAGATACATGCCTTACACTAACTTATTTCATAAATTCCTTTAAGACAGTGTGGTGTTGGTATAATTAGGAAATATAGATTCATGTTACAGAATAGAAAGTCCAGTAATAAACCTACACAATCCATGGCTAATTTTCATAAGGGTGACAATGTAGTTGAATAGGGACAATATCATTTTCTCCAACAAACAGTGTTGGAACAATTAGATATCCATGTATCAGCCAGCCTCCAAGATGACTCAAGTAATATGGCTCCTTAGTATCATATCTTTCCATAGTACCCTTCCATTGAATCTGAGCTGGCTATGTGACCAATGGAAGATGGTGGAAGTGAGAGAGACGGACTTCTAAGTTGGAGTGAACTTCACAGTATGGAAATCAGGTCATTTGGTTTCTCTCCTCAAAATATTTGAAAAGCTTCCTGTCTCACTCAGAATAAAATCCAAAGTCCTTACCTTCACTCACTAATATCTTTCGTGACTACCTCTCTGACCTCATTTTCTACTCCTCTCCCCACTACTTTGTAGGCATGTTGACTTCACAGTTCTTCAACTCTGCCTTGATCTTGAAATGTCTTACTCCCTCACTTCACTCCAATCTCAGATTAAATGTCACTGACAGAGTCCAGCCTTACTGCTCCTCTAAAATAACCCAGTCTCCATACCCCTTTCTCTGCTTATCTTTGTAGCATGATTCACCAAGTGACATATGGAATATTTGCAGGTTTGGGTGTCTCTTGCCTGCTGCCTCCCCGCCTCCCCCAAGTACATTGGCATGTAAGCTCTTTGAAAGTAGGGACTTTGTTCTGTTCAATGCTGAATCCCCAATTCATAAAAAAACAGCAGGCATGTGGTAGGTGCTCATTAAATATATTAAATGGACAAATAAATCTCTGTATTTTATCAGACTTATAGTGGTACAAAAAGTTAAAATGAGGCAGAAATTCAAGGAGAAAAAATAAAAAAGCAATGGGAGCAAAGAAAAGAGTTTCTTTTTTAAGATTTTATTTATCTGACAGAGAGAGACACAGCGAGAGAGGGAACACAAGCAGAGGGAGTGGGAGAGGGAGAAGCAGGCTTCCCGCTGAGCAGGGAGCCCGATGCGGGGCTCCATCCCAGGACCCTGGGATCATGACCTGAGCCGAAGGCAGACACTTAACGACTGAGCTACCCAGGCACCCCCCAAAATAAGAGTTTATTACACGATCATACCAGCTCCGAAGAGTGTTCAACAGCCCACAGTCTGGATCAGCTAATGGCGAAAAATAAAACACTATTGCAGGAGTTAAGCACCGTTGGAACATCTGGAGCCATCGAAGCAGCTCAACTTGCAGGTATATGGCCCTGTAGAGAGGACCTCAAAACAAATATTAGGCTAGTTGGGGCTTTGGTACTACCTTCTAGAGCAAGAAGTACCCTGAAACTGACCAATTTCTGGGTTACTGTGAAGAGCCAGTGAGTAGTATGAAAGAAAAAGTTATCTTCACTGAACAGGGAATTTGGGGGCAGATTATGTTCAGATTCTGACAAATACTATGAAAACCAGAACCTTAAAATCCAGAATTTTAAGAACCAGTCTCAGTTCTGCTTTCTTCACCAACTTTCTTCCTGAAGCTCCAGCTACTCCTGTCCCATGAATGTGGAGGGCAGAGCCATTGTGGAGGTCCCCTGGTTGAGGGAGAGAGAGTTGTCTCCCAATATCCATTTTCCCTTTCATTTCACCTTGGCACCTGGCCACCTAGGCAGACACTACAGTGCCTTGCTTCCACTGATGTATGGGGATGTTCAGGCTGGTGGGATTCAAGTGGAACAGATACGTGCAGATACTCTGTCACCACCTTGAACACCATCTTGGGCAAAGCCTCGGTCACCATCTTAGGCACTAGCTTGCTATGGAGGACTTGCTTCTTCCCACTGGCTGGGGCATAGCAAGCCACATGGCCAGCCTGAGTCCCTGGATGACTTATGTGTGAAAACCCTCTGGGCCACCCTGGTCTGCTTCATAAGAGAAAAATGAACTTCCTTCTTATGTCTCTTTGTTACAGCTGTATAGCCGGTATCACAAATACTGTAACAGTGCGGTGGTGCAGTAGAAAAGCATACCATCTTAGAATCAGAAAGCCCAAGTTCAGAGCCCACATCTTCTAGTCACCAGGCACATGTTCCCAAATCTCCTTTCCTCAAAGTAAAACAGATAAAAACTTCCTTGCAAGGGGTTGTATGTCTACAACTTTAGAAGCATGTATAGTCTCTAATCCTTGGTATTTACTCAGTAAAGTGTTACCCACATTATTGACTTTATTGGCCATACAGAAATGCCTACCAGAAGCCCCAGCAGTGGAGCATGTCAGGAAAGAAAGGGACACATGAAAAAAGAGGCACCAAGATCCTTGAGCCCTTGTCCATGTTCTTGGTTCTCTGGGAGTAGCATTCAACCCAGAATATTTCATGCCATACACTGAAGACGGTCCTCACAAGTCAGGATGGAAAGTGTTCATGCTCCAGTTTTCTTAATCTTACTTAAGTAAAGGTATTTCCCCTCCCCCGAATCCATTACTTCACAGAAGCCTTGATGATGATACACTGTGTCCTGCTCTCAAATCATGTTGTTACCCTGAGCTCAAAAAGCCAAAAACTGAAGACAAGGCTATACCTCCATGATCCCCCAAATAGGATTTCTGTGATTTTAAAACCTTCAATGCGGAAATGCCTGAAAATAACTTGTCAACTAGAACAAGACCAATGCTGTGCAAGTCCTTCAAAAATCCCCGAGGAGGGTACCCATCCCCCTTTCTGGAACTTTCCTCTCGAATGAAAGCTGCAACTTTCACATCAACTGCAGAAATCTCAAACACACAGCAAAAAAGAAAAAAAAATTATGTCCAGATATGATGTACTGTAATGTTTACCATTTTAAAGGAGTCACTTCTTAGCCTGCTACACAGTAACTAACGCATTTGTTTCACTCAAATCACTTCACATAATGAAGGACTCTTGTACATTCAGCAGGAGTTCTGCCATCCTGAGGTGACGAGTTGGCATTGGAGGATTTATCTCCACCATCCACCAGTATGAAAAGCTGGTGCTGCGCTTTTTTAACATGGCAAAAACAGTGAGAAAGTTGCAGTTCTGGCTTGTGAATTCATCAAGAGCTGACTTCATGAAATCTTAATGAACAGACTCAAGCTAGGACTGGGGATAAGTCATTCAGGCAAAGAAAAATGCATTAATGCAACATTAAGCCCAAGAAAGTATAAACCTATAAAGCTTGAAAATATAGTCATTGCAGGTAAAATAAATAGGACCCTTTTGTCTATGTGTATTTATACATTTGTATGTGTGTGCACGTATATGCATATAAATACACACATATGTATATATATATATATATATATATATATATAGAAGGAGAAAGAGACAGAGACAAAAAGAGACAACATGTATTAAATAACCATAACTCAGAATATTATGATCTAATATTATACAATGAAACTTTCAGTAATGATGGATTAATAACCTCAGGTCAAAAGCTGCCCTTGGACTTGCCCTGAAAATTGCTTTCAGCAAAGGAGAATTTGACCTAGCATCTTAAAGAGAATCCCTGAAAGCATAATTTACTCCAATATATGGAGGTACAGATATGTAACAGGTTGGAGGTGCCCAGTTTGTGTTTTTTTCCACGGACGGAGCTGCTCTGTCAATGGTAAATAGAACTGACACCACCACGTTTCCCCGCCACTGCCTCTGAGCTGTGCTCGGTAGCTACCAGCATCTTCGAGGTGTTCCAGGCGGCCTGCCCCCGCATCTGAAACACACAGCCGGGATAGGCCGAAATCTGGGTGAGGTTTCCAGCCAAATGGCGGGTGGGAAGGAGGAGACAATTACAAGGGCGCATTTATCCCAAGCGCCCATAAGAGAGTGAAATTATGGCCAACTCTGAGGTCCAGCAAATACTCATGGGACACTTTCTCAGATGATAGACAGTCACACCCTCCGCACAGCACCGTGGAGGACAGTGGTATTCTCCTTGGAGATGAGCTGCTTGTGGTGGTGAGCCGGGGCATAAACATGTGCTTTCTTCCACTGGGTCTCCTGCTTGTTCACTCGTCCATGCAGCATCATGGGATTCTGGTCCAATTCTATTGTCCACCCTTGCCAAGGACACACGGCTCCTTCCTTTACGATCATCTGCGAAGTGGCAAAAGCCTAGAGCGGGGAGTGGAATAGAAAGGCGCCGTCCCCAAGGGACTCATCTGAATTGCAAGGGAGACTGGGCTAGGGCAGGTTTTGTTCCTGCATCCATATGCATCTGGCTGCCACGCTTCCCTTCTTAATGCTGCTCACATACTCAATTGAAATCAGTTGAAGCAGCTAGCTAGCATAACCTTCTTTTTAAATAAAAGTGCTTCCCACCCAGAACATCTCAGAGTGATAGAAAATAGACAAGGAGCCACAGAGATATCAATTGGACTATTTGAGCTAATGGTAGTTTTATCTCCCTATAAACATTTTATTATTAATTCTTTAAGTGTTTAAACCCTTTATAATACCTTCATCTGGGAGGACTTGGTGAAATTATCTACTTGTCAGGTATATAACTGGAAGAATTGTAATACAAATATAAGTGATCGTATTTTGGTCACCTGTGGTTAATTTTTCTTAGATAAACCACTGAGGAACCCAATATGGAAATGTCAAAATTGCCTCAGAGTGAGAAGCTCAATTTGAATATTTATGTACATGCTCCAAGTTGAGGTAATCCAGCAAACTGTTTAATAAAGACAAAAGGATTGTGCTGTTTGTGCATTTTAATTTGTAAAACAAAGAACATCCCACAAATGTGATTTAGTTATATTATTACACACTTTATTATTCATGCATCTTGTTTTCTGAAACCAAAACAACAAGACATGTGTTGCAAAATATCAGCGTTCCCACAATTCATACTCACAGTCAAACTTTGGTTACCTGGTACACAGTCAAGCTGGGGAGCCCAACTGCAAGGGTGTGTGTGTGTGTGTGTGTGTGTGTGTGTGTGTGTGTGTGTGTGTATGGGGGAAGAGAGAAGAGATATTTTTATCACTAAAAATAAAAATAAATGAAATAGGTCACAATGTAAAAAATATTTAACTTTCTTAGCACAGTGCCGCTACCTATTTTCTTGTTTAATGTGCTTGTTTATCATCTCTGTCCCTACTCCCCATTACTCCCTCCTCCCAGCACCTGGCAACCCCCATTCTACTTTCTGTTTCTATGATTTTGGCTAAGCAAGGCACCTCATATAAGTGGAATCACACAGCATTTGTCCTTTTGTGACTGGCTTATTTCACTTAATGTGATGTCCTCCAAGATCATCCATCCTGAAGCAAGTGTCAGAATTTTCTTCCTTTTAAGGTCAAATAATATTGCATTGTCGGAATATACTACATTTTGTTTATCCATTGATGAGTCGATGGACATTTGGGTCATATGTGTTTTTTTTTTCTTAAGATGTATTCATTTATTTGAGAAAGAGAGCAAGCGCAGAGGGAGGGGCAAAAGGAGAGGGAAAGGAAGCAGCAGGCTCCCCGCTGAACAAAGAGCCCAATGCCAGGCTGGATCCCAGGACACTGAAATCATGACCTGAGCCCTTAACCAACTGAGCCACCCAGGCACCCCAATATTTGGTTTTGATGGCATTTTCTGTCTGGGGCTTGTTTTATTTTGTTTAATTCATTTTGAATGTCTTAGATAGGGCCTGTCTTCTCCAATTCTTCAGCCCTACACTGATTTTTCTACTCCCAACTCCTTCACCCAGCTTTACCATTTACCCCATCTGCTCATGACTTTCAATTACGATTAAACTGTGATGACTATACAGCACTTGCTAAAATGAAAATAGAAATAATCCATATTATAAATCAAGAATTAAACCAGAGAAGGAATTTCTACCTAACCTCTAGTTAATTTGGTAACAATTTAAGGAAAACATCCACTCCTTGATCATTCCAGGTTTTAATCGGTAGAAATTTAAGGGTCATTCTCCTCTGATTGTTAAATCCTGAATTATTCTGTACAACTCTGATGGGGTCAAACTAGCATATTTGTGCAGAGGGCTTATGCTGGCAGAACTCCCTCTCTTCATTCATTCGGCACACTTGTATTGAGTGCTTATAATTTGTAAGGCTTTGTACTAGCTTTGTGGATACAAGCATTAGCAAAACCAATATAGCTTTGGCCCTTGTGATGTTCACTCTCTCTAGAGAAGCCAATATTAAGCAAATAGTTCCCAAAGTAATATAAAATTTCAACATGAAAAAGTGCCAGGTGAAATCAAAACAGTGGAAGTGTAATGCTATAATAGCAAAAAGCAGGGGAAGATGACACAGTCCCATGTATGGTGTATGTTTGGGGGAGTGAACAGGAAAGAGAGTGCTCTTCTCAAATGAAGACAATTAGCATGATGTGTCTGACAAGGAATGTGAAGTATCAAATTGAGGGGTGATTATTAGGGGGGTCCTCATTTCCCTTCCTTTCCATGCATTCATTCAGACAACCCATCCAAGGTCAGTTAGTCAAAATTATATTAAGTACCTATGTGCATTGCACAATGTCAGGTGCTGAGTAGAGACAGAAATAAACCAGACAAGCAGGTCTTTATGCATGTAGACTTGCATCCTATTGGGGAAACATACAAAACCCAAGTAAAGTAACATACAAAATAAAGACAAATACTGTGGGTGCAGTGAAGGGAACCAAACAAGGCTAACATGGAGAATAACATGCTGATATGACCAGGTAAGGATTCCTTGAGAAGGTAAGGTCTAAGAGGAGTCTAAAAAGATGAGAAAGAGCTCATTGAACAATGAAATGGAGGGAAGAGCACTGTGGCTCATAGGAATAGCATAAGAAAAGGTTGTGATGAGTTTGGCAAATTGAAGCATTTGGAAGACCACTATGGCTGGAGAACAGTTTGATTGGAAGTTGGGGTTTGAGATGGGCAGAAGCCTCTAAGTTTTGGCAGTAAGTTTAGGGGTTTTTTTTGTTGTTTTGTTTTTTTCATTTCTTCTTTCTTTCTTCCACATAATCAGAGAAGTGACGAGGTCTAACTTCTATCTCGGGAAGACTGCTCTTGATGCTGTGTGGAATATAGATTAAGGATGGCACTTAGGAGCAGCCCAAGCAAGAATGACTGTGCCCTGGACTCTGCATTTTCATCCTTCTGTTGTCTTTGGATGCCTTTCCCACTAGAAGGTAAGCCCCATAAGGGAAGTACTTCTGTCTGTCTTTATTCACTGCCACACCCTCAGGGCCTGACAGTGGCTGGAATACAAGAGTTGGTACAAATTTGTGTTGTTATTATTACATATGATAATCAAGCCTCTGAATAATGCTCTTGAAATATTTGCTTTACTACATCAAGATAATGACCAGATTAATTTACTGAAAAATATCTGTGATAGGAATGCTTATCGTTTCTACTTGGTCTAAGAATTCTCCATGAACATGCCAGTCTCACTTTACTTTCCAAGCTAAGATTTAATATCTGGAAGCAGCAGTGAGATTGCAGATCACTAAGGCTTCATTACCTTTACAAAACAGACTACAGGGCATTTACTCATGTGCTCTGAAATATTATCATAAAACTAAACCTCACTTGTCAAAACAAACAAGCAAAGTAAATTCCATGAGGCATTATAGGCTCAATAGCAATTGCATTATTTTTACAAGCTAATTCATAAAACCAGATAATGCAAATGGCACACCCCTTCATAAATGCGAATGTGTGAGATTCTATAGCATTAATACATCAATGCAGATGTGTAAATAACTATACTGATCCCTCAATAAAAGTGTTTTATTCTCATTGCTCTTGGATAAATATGCCATCTGAATAATTTACTTCTTTCCCCTCTTGAAGTAATATTTCTAAGGTAAAAATTCAGAGTCATGAAATTAAGAAAAACTACATTTGATTACAGCCTGCCAAACTTCAAAAGATGAAGATGAATTAAAACTAATAATGATAATAGTAATAATAATAAAGCATTCACTATGGAAATCTCACTACTTCACATACTTCAGTCAATTAGTCACCCAAACATTTCCAATTATTCACATATTTTGACTTTGTGCAAACAAAACATTGGAATGAATGACTGAATTTTTCTATTCTCATTCAAATGGTTTTACTCAAAGTTATTGCAACTTGTAAGGAGTGGCAGTGCTTTTAAAGGTACTTATGCAAAATGTGTCTTGATTTGATTTATTGTCACAGTAAAAAAATTATCATAAATTAATCCCTCTATCCCTCACATGTACAGAAGATAAGTAAACCCCACAGATACTAATATAACATTTAATATGCATATGATCATTTCTATTCCAAATCCCTTTCGTATTCCAACTTGAGTAAATATAGGAAGAGCCAAACTAGTTTGGAATCCAGCTGGAGTCTTCTGGAGAATCATACTATATATATATAATATGTGGAAAAGTAAAATCCTAAAACATAAAAAATTTATATTCTGATTGTTATTAAGGGCTCACAAAATCATATTTCCAGCTTTAGTTGACCACAAGTACTTACCTGAAGTCATTCACTGGAATTATAACAACTTCTATATTTGGAGCTTCTACTTTATACTGATAGCATCTCTGTTTCCAAGATTTAATCCCAACTGCAGGTCTGCATCCAGTAGATGTAACAGACCTTAGTTCTTGATCCTTGGGCAACATTTGCATCATCTGGAATGTAAATTGGTATTTCCAATTGAAATGTTTATTTGCTTATCAAGAGCTATTTCAGACTAGTATCTATGAGGAAATATTTGACTAGCCTAAAATTCAGTACAGTGTGTACTGAGGTGTGGGGTGAGGGGAGTCTGGAAAAGCTGACAGATAATTGAATTGTGAAAAGAAGAAACAGGATTTAAAATAAATGAAATAGGATGAAATGAACAATATCTGCAAACACTCTCAAAATAAGTAAGACTATAATAAAATATGAATTTGTTCTTGAAAATACCTTGATTTGAAAGCTTTTGAAATTCTTTGATGGAAATTGCTATATGGGCACAAAGCATTAACATTATTAGTAATTGTTGTTATAAAACATTAGTTGAAAATAGCAACACAGGAATTTGCAGTAAGTTTCGTAAGTGTAAACGTCACATACCCTGCTAACATTTCAGCAAGAAAAATAAAGAAATGAATAAATACACTAATCATTATTTTTACTCTTTCCACACCTAGAAAATAAACATAACTGGATGAGTAAAAGTAGCAAATGTATCACATGGCATTCGATTGCCTAGAAATAGGATTCTTAAAAGAATGAGTGGGTTTTTTTCCTAATGTGATTTCATTTAACCCACATCCTTTATTCAGCAATCCCATTTTGAGCACTGACTACCTTCCAGGCACTGTGCTAGGAACCACACATCAGACCAA
Organism: Zalophus californianus; assembly: GCF_009762305.2. Lineage (NCBI taxonomy): Eukaryota > Metazoa > Chordata > Mammalia > Carnivora > Otariidae > Zalophus > Zalophus californianus. The sequence goes on along the minus strand of NC_045601.1, from coordinate 11,653,276 downwards.
CAGAGCACCTGAGAAATGCCCCATCTTCAAGATGTTAAGAGCTAGGGGGAATTAATTGGTGTTATCATTGTTATGGTACTATGAATAGCATCATTATTAATATTTGATTGAACCTCAACTCAGAAAGAGTAAAAACACAAAATGTTTAATTTCTGTGCTTGATATGCAGCCAAAGAAACCTCCAGGGTCCTTTGGGTGATCAGGTCAGGTGTTAGGGATGGTTCTCCATCTTCTTTCCAAATACAATGCATCTATTTATCACTAGGTCTTGATGAAACAAACTACTTCAAAGGGACTCTTACCTTTAACAATCTGCTCTAGAACGACATCTGGCCTCAGTGCATTTTGTAGGTGTATCCCAAGCCCCAGAAAAAGCAAATACAGTAAAAAGTCAATTAAGATGTAAGATTTACCACTTTAGGGCCAAGATAGATTAAAAATAACAATCCACAGGAGAGGTTCCTAGCCCAACCCCCGGGACTTAGGGAGGTTGAGGTCTGAATCAGCTTGCACGATAATGAATCCACAATGAAAACTAGTATTTAACTTACTATTCCCCCCATCTATCCTATGTATTGTTCAAATCAGGGAATTTCCCTCTGATCTCAGTATTTATCTTGGGCCTCTCCCAAATTTTAATTCCAATTTTTGTTATGTTGGAAGTTTAAAGGAGTGAAGAATAATTCCAGAAAGGAGAATTTGTCTTATTTCTGCCAGGGGAGTCAATTATCCTGCAAAGACAGGAAGAACTCTGGTATCGAAGTTCTCTCTACAAATGCAATATTGGAATAGCTGATGGAGTCAAAGGCTGCTGTTGGGGAGGGGGGGAGCCAAGTGAGGAGCAATGCCAGAAGGTATAAACCAGGGTAGAGACTGTGGACACCACGAGTTAATCAGGGAGACTCCACTAATTAGATGACGATGTTGGAGATTTGCACTGAAACAAAGTGTGAAGAGGAAAGGGTCAAGAGGAATGCAGTACCTGTGTTGGAAAGTCCAGAAGAACTGAGGATATTTACTCTGCCAGGAGAAAGAGAAGGAGTGGTTTTATGTCTGTGTGTCAACATAATAAAGAGGGGCAAAGGCAGGGCGAGTGGACAAGTTGAAAGGGTCAGACAGCAGCAGGGGGATTCAGGTCACGTCCCTTCGAGAAATAATCACTTGTTCACATGCTTGGGGGAGGCCATCAACCAGATATAAGTGATTTGATTACTTCCTGGGCAGAGGAGGTCAAGACCCCTAAAACCAGAGAGAGCTGCCCAACCCCCTTGGGAACCACTTGTCCACACGTCACAGTCCCATAGGACGGAAACCACATTCCCTCTGCTCTGCTTACCCCACCCCACCCCAACCCTTTGCCAATCACCCACATCAATAGCAATGATCCAGAGCCCCAGAAGAGAAGAAACACAGATTTTCAGTAAGTGATGGGCGCAAGGCGGGTGATTAGTGAGTTTCCTTTGTTTTTCTTTCCTTTTTTTCTTTTCTCCTTAGGAAAAATTTAAAGCTTCTGATTCTTTGCATCTTTTTAATAATAAAAGAAACACAGAAATATAATAAAACAGTTCAAAACAAGGCAGAGGTACAGGAAGTATAGAACTGCACTATCCAAAATGATAGGCACTCGCCACATGGTACTCTTGAGCCCGTGGAGTGTGGCTGCTCCAAATTGAGATGTGCTGTCAATCTAAAATATACCTGGATTCCAAAGACGTTGGATGAAAACCAGATTGTAAAATATTACATTAATAAGAATTTTATATAGATTGTATACTGAAGTGATAATATTTTGGCTAGGTTAGATTAAAAATATATACTATTAAAAATAATGCCATGTTTCTTTTTTTACTTTTTTAATGTGGCTACTAGAAAACTGAAAATTAAATGTGTGGCTCACTTATTTGCTTTTCTTTATACTTCTGTTGAAGAGTGACAAAATGGAAGATGGAGAGCTCCCCTTTACTCCCTGCATTCCTGTCCCCAGAAAAAGCATTTTATGTATTCTTAAAGACCTCATTTGATATATAGAAAGTTAAAAACAAAATGAAGCCATTTTATATGCATTTTCTTGAAATTGTCTTTGTTTTTCACCTCACAGCAGATCTAGGAGATTGCTCATTGTTGGTACATGTGCGTCTCCCTCATTCTTTGTTATTGTTATGGGCATGCTATTGGAATATCCCCAACATTTATTTAATGTCCTTGTTTATGGAAATTTAAGTTGTTTTTTTCACATTTCTATTTTCATACTAACATTGTAACAATATGTAGACTTGGAGTCTCTGGGTCAGAAGGAAGGAGAATTTTTCATTTTGATAAAGACTACCAAATTATGTTCCAAAAAGTATCCATCGAATTATATTACCACCTAGTACAAAAATATCAATTTTCCCATGCCTTTGCCCAGCTTGTAAAATTTTGTTCAATTTGACGGATGAAGTATATATCATTTTAATTTAGTTTGCCCTAGCCATGGCTGAGTTTGAGTATTTTTCACATGTTTATATATAATGAGTACGTGGACTAGGCAGAAAACAGCTTTATTCATTCTTACAACTTCCTGTTCCAAGCCCAACTTGAGACTCAGGCTTTTTCACTTTTTTTTCCTCGTCCTCATTTTTTGTATGAAATCTCAGCCAAATCCTTCCGTGTTTCCAGTGACTGACAGAGAGTAAAAGTCTTCCCATCTCTTTCAATCATAGAAGCCATCTTGTTTCCGGAACTCAAGTGTCCAGTCCAACCTCATAAGCACATCGTTCTTTTTTTTTTTTTTTTTAAGATTTTATTTATGTATTTGAGAGACAGAGAGAGCACAAGCAGGTAGAACAGGAGGCAGGGGCAGAGGGAGAAGCAGGTGCCCCTCTGAGCAGGGAGCCCTATGTGGAGCTTGATCCCAGGACACTGGGATCATGACCTGAGCTAAAGGCAGATGCTTAACCGACGGAGCCACCCAGGTGCCGTAAGCACATTGTTTTTACTTCATTCAACTTGAAGTTGTGCTGTCCTCCAGCTCTCTCTCCTCAGACTGGAACCCCTCCTTTCCCATCCATTTCCTTCCCCAATTCTCACCTCCTCCTCAGTGACCCCCCCTCCTCCCACAATATTCACTGTAAGTTATTAATTGTGTTTTCTTTTTCTTGATGTTTGTAGAAGCTCTATACATATTCTGGATATTAATTCGTTGTCTGATATATATTCAGCAACTATTTTCTCCCAGCCTGTTACTTCTTTTTTTTTTTTTTTACTTTATCGTATCTTTTACCAAATATAGATTTTGAATGTTGATTTATCAATCTGTTCATTTAACTTCTGCAGTTTGTATGCTTAGCAAAGTCTTATATACTTCAAGATTACAGAAATAGTCTTATTTTTATTTTTGTCAAAGCATCATTGAGCTATAATTCACATACATGACAACTTGTCCATTAAAGTGTACAAGTCAGTGGTTTTTAATATATTCAGAGTTGTGCCCTCATCAACATGATCAACTTTAGAACATTTGCATCCCCTTAAAAAGAACTCTGTATGCTTTAACTTATCACCCACCCTCCATCGTCCCATCCCCACCAGCCCTGGGCAACCACTAGTCTGCCTCCTGTTTCTGCGAATTCGCTTACTGTGAGCACTTTATACAGATGGAATCATATGATATTTGGTCTTTTGTAACTGGCTTCTTTCGCTTAGCATAATGTTTTCAAGGTTTATCCATGTTATAGCATGTTTAAGTTCTTTATCCCTTTTTATGACAGAATTATGCATTCATCAGTTGATGGACATTTGGCTTATTTCCACCTTTTGATTACTTTGAATAATACTGTTGTGAAGATTTGTGTACAAGTTTTTCATGTACATATGCTTTTAATTTTCTTGTGTCTATACCTAGACTGGAATTTTTGAGTCAAATGATAATTCTGTGTTTAACTTTTTGACTGCCAGGCTGTTTTGCAAAATGGCTGCACCATTTTATATTCCCCCCAGCAGCGAATGAGGGTTTCAATTGTTCCATATCCTCACCAACACTTGTTATTATCTGATTTTTTTATTCTAGCCATCCTAGCAGGTGCAAAGTGGTATCTCATTGTAGTTTTGATTTGCATTTCTGTGAGTAATGATATTAAGCGTTTTTATGTGCTTACTGATCATTTGTGTATCTTCTTTAAAGAAATGTCTGTTTGAATGCTTTGTCCATTTTTAAATTTTGTTGTCTTTTTTTATTGAGTTGTAAGAGTTCTTTATATATACTAAATACAGATCCCTTAGCAGACATATGATTTACAAGTATTTTCTCCCATTCATTGGTCATTTTCTCACTTTCATGGTAGTGTAATTTGATGCTCAAAAGTTTTTATTTTTGATGAAACCCAAGTTATCTATGTTTTTCTTTTGAAACTTGTGCTTTTGGTGTCATATTTAAGAAGTCATCATTAGGGCATCTGGGTGGCTCAGTCGTTACGTGTCTGCCTTCAGCTCAGGTCATGATCCCAGGGTCCTGGGATTGAGCCCCACATCGGGTTCCCTGCTCAGCAGGGGGCCTGCTTCTCCCTCTCCCGCTCCCCCTGCTTGTGTTCCTGCTCTCGCTGTGTCTCTCTCTGTCAAATAAATAAATAAAATATTTAAAAAATAAAAAAAAGAAGTCATCACTAGATCCAAGGTCATGAAAATTTAATCCTATGCTTCCCTCTAAGAGTTTTATAATTTTAGCTCTTACATTTAGGTCTCTGATCCATTTTGAGTTAATTCTTGTACATACTTTGAGATAGGGGTCCAGATTCATTCTTTTGCATGTAGATATTCAGTTGTCTCAGCACCATTTCTTGAAAAGATTATTCTTTCCCTGCAGAATTATTTCAGCACAGTTGTTGAAATTAATTGACAGTAAATGTGAGACAAGATTCCCATACTCTTATTCTCATGTTTTTATAGATTTGGGCTTTTTTAAAAATTTATTTCACCTACAATTATTTTCAGGTATGATGTGAGCTAGAGGTCTATTATTTTCTAAATTTATGGCTAATTGTGACAATATTATATTCGAATAATAGATTTTCTTTACTAACTTGAAAATTCACTTTACCTTCTGCCATATTCTCCTATGTATATAGACCTATTTAAGAACTTTTCATTACGAAAATTTCATGTCTAGGTATTTGTTTTGGTAACATTATCCTCATTAGCCCTTGGTAAGAACTTGTTTCTTTCTTTCAGCAATAGCATTTTCTTCTCCTTTTTTCCAATTTCTCTCCCCTGTTGTCTCTGTTCTCTTCTAATGGGAAGGATGGGTACTTTTAGATCCATCCCTTATGCCTTATTTCATGCTTTCTAATTCTTTGTGCTTTTCTATTATTCTCTGGATGAATTCTTCAATTTAAACTTTACACTAAGTGGCTCTTCATTCATGTGTGTGTATGTGTGTGTGTGTTTCTGTTATTTCCAAATCCTTAATTTTTTTTACAAGCAAGTGAATGCAATTTCTTCTCACATTTTTCTGAGGATATTAATTTATTGCAGAAGTCATGGGTTTGCCTTTGCAGTGGACTCTGTCTCAGTGCCAATATGCACATCTCCTCATTCTTAACACAAGTGTGCACACAAGCCACTGCCGGCACCTGCATTTTTTTGCCTGGGGGCTTTACCTTGACTCTGAAACCCACATTGCTGCCAAAATTGCAGGCTGGAGGAATTAAGGAATTAAACCCTAGGAGCAACCCTCAACCACTGACTGTTGAAAGTTGGTATATAATTACCTGAACTCTCTCATCCTCAGGTTGGATCACTGACTCATGTGTTTGACACTGGATCCAGTTTCCCCAGTGGGATTGAGTTCTCATTGCCACAGTGCTTGCTGGTTTGATGTCATTCCCTTTATTTGCTGCCTTTCTGTTTCACTTCCTCTCTCTCCTCCTGCTCTTTCCTTCACCTTCCAGTGAATTACTTGCAGTTGAATCCTTGTCTCTGGTCTGCTTCTGGGGAAACCCAAATTAAGACACCCTCTCACAATTTACCCTATTTCTCTGGACTTTAGTTCTTCTATATTTTGTCATTTATTCTTCTACTTTTGGTGGCTGGTGGGTGATTCTTATTTGTTTGCTTATCTTTGTATTTGAGATTCCCTGCTACATTGTCTATTAACACTGAGAAGCTTGCCTTAGAGGAAGTCATTGTTAGCATTTCTTTCCTAATTTCATCTCTCCTGCAGCCACACCCCAGGTCCCTAGTTTGAGTTTCTGACACATCCCTGGTTGGGGTGGGAGAGGTGAGGATAGAGAGTAAAGATAAGAAACAAGTGTAATCTGGTGATGGTGTCCTTAAATATGATATGTTCTCAATGTGAGTTTGTAATACATAGGCACTTTACTGGGTTTTTCTGAGACTCCCCACTGGAAATTTCTAGAAGCAACTCCTTTGATACAGAGTGACACTAAGACTCCAGCCCCCAGACCTAGGGCCTCAACACAGGCTTTCTTTATTAGGGACCATCGCTTGTTCCCAATGCAACTTCCTCTCCCCACTCTCACCATAGCTTTTTTATAGATATAAATCAAACACCAATCCCTTGTGTTGCAATAAAATTCCACAGCAAACATGTCAGATGATCCAAGAGGCTCCCTTAACTCCTCCCACCCAAACACATACAATTTGACTTGAAGAGAGAAAGAGACATCTCTTCTTGGGGAGGTAGAACAATGAAATGGTACCTGTCTCAACGGAGAGCCTCTCTTCCTGTGTCGCACCTCCTGTATCAATCTTTTTATAATCTAAGCTTTCCTTTTTGGCATAGGTTTGGGAACTTTCTTTAAGAAATCTTTTCCTACTCCAATGTCATAATAGTATTCTCTTTTTACTTTCTCTTAAAAGTTTTAAAGTTTTATTTTTGATATTTAGATCCTTAATAAAGCAGTGCACTCTTCACTCTACTTAAAATCATAATGCCTGAGGTTCCCCATTGGGGAACTCCAACTAGAACAAAGCAGCCATCACTAGCTTTGGTTTCAAAGGAGAGTTTTCTCTTAAGTACAAAGTGAGATCTCTGTTTTGGGAACTAGGATTTATTAAGAAAGAAATGGTGTCTGGATTCCAAAATCTCTCTTTTATATATCAAGAGGATGCCTAACCCACGTGGATAATAAGTTGACCAAGGGAAGTTTCCATCCCACCTTGGAGAAAATGAAGAATTTTTCTAACCCTGATGTAGAAAAAGGAGAGAAGAGGAAGAGCTGCAGAAGAGGTTGGAGATCAGTATGGAGTTTCTCCCTCCAGCCACAACACTGGCTGTTGCATTGGGAACAAGCGATGGTCCCAATCACTTCATCTAATAATTTCACAGATTGTGAAACTATTACATTGCCTTATATAAGTACCATATCCAACATGGCACCAACCACACGGTAGGTCAGAAATGACTAAGGGAAGAAATAAAAAGCATCCAAATAGGCAAAGAAGAAGTCACACTTTCACTCTTCAAAGAGAGCATGATACTTTATGTAGAAAATTCAAAAGACTCCACCAAAAAATTGCTAAAACTGGTACAGAAATTCAGCAAAGTCACAGGATATAAAATCAATGCACAGAAGTCTGTTACATTTCTATACACTAACAATGAAACAGCAGAAAGAGAAATCAAAGAATCGATTGATTGCACCAAAATCCATAAGATACCTAGGAATAAACCTAACCAAAGAAATAAAAGATCTGTACTCTGAAAACTGTAGAACACTTATGAAAGAAACTGAGGAAGACACAAAGAAATGGAAAAGCATTCCATGCTCATGGATCGGAAGAACAAATATTGTTAAAATGTCTATGCTACCCAAAGCAATCTACACATTCAGTGCAATCCCTATCAAAATGCCACCAGCATTTTTCACAAAGCTGGAACAAACAATTCTAGAATTTATATGAAACAGAAAAGACCACTAATAACCAAAGTAATGTTGTAAAAGAAAACCAAAGCTGGAGGCATCACAATCCGGACTTCAAGATGTATTACAAAACTGTAATTATGAAGACAGCATGGTACTGGCACGAAAACAGACACATAAATCAATGGTCAGAGTAGAACCCAGAAATGGACCCTCAACTCTATGGTCAACTGATCTTCAATAGAGCAGAAAAGAATACCCAATGGAAAAAAGACAGTTTCTTCAACAAATGGTGTTGGGAAAATTGGACAACCACACGCAGAAGAATGAAACTGGACCACTTTCTTACACCATACACAAAAATAAACTCAAAATGGATGAAAGACTTAAATGTGAGACAGGAATCCATCAAAATCCTAGGGGAAAACATAGGCAGCAACCTCCTTGACCTTGGCCACAGCAGCTTCTTGCTAGACACATCTCCAGCAGCAAGGTAAACAAACACAAAAATGAACTATTGGGACTTAATCAGGATAAAAAGCTTTTGCACAGCAAAGGCAACAATCAACAAAACTAAAAGGCAACCTATGGAATTGGAGAAGATATTTTCAAATGACCTATTAGATAAAGGGCTAGTATCCAAAATCTATAAAGAACTTATCAAACTCAACACCCAAAGAAACAAAAAATCCAGTCAAGAAATGGGAAGAAGACATGAACAGACATTTCTCCAAAGAAGACATCCAAATGGCTAATGGACGCATGAAAAAATGCTTAACATCACTCAGCATCAGGGAAATATAAATCAAAACCACAATGAGATACTACCTCACACCAGTCAGAATGGCTAAAATTAACAACACAGGAAACAACAGATGTTGGTGAGGATGAGGAGAAAAGGGAACCCTCTTACACTGTTAGTGGGAATGCAAACTGATTCAGCCACTCTGGAAAACAGTGTAGAGGGGCCTCAGAAATTTAAAAATAGAGCCACCCTATGACTAAGCAATTACACTACCAGGTATTTATCTAAAGGATACAAACATAGTGATTTGAAGGGGCACCTGCACCCCAATGTTTATAACAACAATGTCTGTAATAGCCAAACTATGGAAAGAGCCCAGATGTCCATTGACAGATAAATGGATAAAGAAGATGTGAGAGATATATATAATATACATACACACATACAATAGAATATTACTCAGCCATCAAAAAGAATGAAATCTTGCCATTTACAATGACATGGATGGAACTAGAGGGTATTATGCTAAGTGAAATAAGTCAGTCAGAGAAAGACAAATACCATATCATTTCACTCATGTGGAATTTAAAAAACAAAACATAGGGGAAGGGAAGGAAAAATAAAATAAGATAAAAACAGAGAAGGAGGCAAACCATAAGAGACTCTTAACTCTAGGGAACAAACTGAGGGAGGGGATGTGGGTGGGGGGATGGGGTAAATGAGTGATGGGCAGTAAGGAGGGCACGTGATGTAATGAGCCCTGGGTGTTATATGCAACTGATGAATCACTAAATTCTACCCCTGAAATTAATAATACACTGTATGTTAACTAAATTGAATTTAAATTTTAAAAAAATATCTCATGATAGAAAGGACTAGAGATAGTATCCTGTGTATCTCCCACCTTTCATGTAGAATAGAGGATTTGTTTCTTTAGGCCAAAGATACTTGTCATCTTTTTGCGGTAGTTGCATAGGACAGGCCTCAATAATCCCAACGTTTCCCTAAGACTTGGGGTATAAACCATGAATCTAAGCACATGTCATGCTTCCAGAGTGCAGCTACAAATTGGCATATTCTAAGACATGTATGTCTCTCTAGGAAGTGTCCTAGGTTTGAAATCTTCGTTGCGGACTTAATGTTTCAGTCCAAAATTCTCACCATCATTCTTTCTCTTACTCTACTGCCAATTTTAGTGAAATTCCTGAGGGTTTCCAGTGGGAGAGGAAAAGGTTTGCAGAGTTGAGGGGCAGTGAACCTGCCAGGATGAAGCCTACTGGTCAGCGAAGTCTCCTTATAACAGAAGCTGTAGAGAGGTCAGCTATCCTAAGTAATAGATAGAAGACATGGCTGAGATTCAGAGGAGAGTCAGCCAATGCCAAGGTCAAGGGTGTTGGTCAAGCTGAAGGAAGGTTTGTATTCCCCCCAAAGAGGATGCCAATATGGACCCTACTCTGTGGCAAGTTTAGAAAGATCCTGCACCTCTGACCGCACCTTCCCAGCCAGAGGAGGACACTATGAGGGCATGTGGTCTTCTTATCTCCAGATACCACACAGGCAAGGAGAAGGGAGAGAGAAGCCGTAAAAGCCTAAACATCTACCTAAGAGAAACGAGATTAACCTCAACGATATCCCTTTATATGAAAGGAATCAATTTACCTTTCATGAGCAGTTTTTCCTCCATTCACAGAAGAATGGAGTCTCAAGCATAAGATGAAATGAATTTTAGAAAATTAAAGAAAACCACATTTTCTTTTGAGGTGAAAACTCATTTCAGTGTGACATCAGCCCCACTGCATATAATCTGTGACAAGAAAGTATCTCTAGACAGTAGATAGCTTTGGTCTGATATTTTTTTAAAGAAATATTTTAAATGCTAGATTTTACTAACAATATTGACAATGAAACATTCTGTGTCTGTCATGTCACAAATGTCAGGAAATTATGATGTGCTCCATTTTGCACTTATTTTCAATGTCTGCTGCAGTTCCTAGATGGTGGGGTGGAGATACGTGGTTGAAGGTAGAAAGCCCACTGCTTCTGCAATCAATTACTTTATTTAACTGCAATTATGGTGGAAGACCAAAACATTTAGCCTTCTTTTAGCTCCCCTATTTGCTTCTTCCTCAGGAGGTACTTTTAGATGCTGCTATAGATAGTCTTCCTGCAGTAAAAGGCTATTAGCGGGATTGCAAGATGGCCAAAGTTACAGCATAGTGCACCTTCATTGCATGAAGGACGCAGAATTTTCTAATGGAATGGCATCAGGGAAGCAGACTGTGAGTGCCCGACAATGTCACAATGAAAGACCCACAATTATGCTGAACCCTGGCTCTCTGGGTCAGGAAGGACCAAGGCAACTATTCAGCCAGTAAGTGAAGGGACTTCTCAGGCCAATTAAGGGGTACAGGGAAAAGCTGAAATGGTTGAAAAAGATAATAGTAGTTAGACCTTGGAATCTTAAAAGCAGGTGAAATGGGTAGGAATAGAGGAGAAAGCACTATTAGAGAAAATATTGTTTCAAGAGAGCCAAGCAATAAAAGCAAAAGTAAATAAAGCTGAAAAGTGACCTCCACCCTTCTCCCCCACTTTTATAAGGACTATCACCTAGGACCACAGCCAAGAGGATAACGATGGAGTTTCATCCCAAGAGTTGGCTCCCCTTCTCTAACACCCCATCACTGTGCACCCCCTCCCCGAGTTTCAGCTTCTAGAAAGTTCACCCTGTCCTCATGCAGACTTAATAAGATGCTGAGGATCAAGGACCTTATTCCTATTAATTGTTTCCCCAGTCACTAAAAGTCACTAATGAACTAGCTTGTAAACACCAGGGCCTTCGGAAGCAGCCTGCAGTATTCTATAGTATGAGCTACAGAGAAAAGCAAAGGAAGGGACAATTCTCTCAGTCTTGTAGAAATAATTTTCTCCTAATCAGGTATTTCCTGGCAGTTAATGACCAGCTGTGCTAATTTCTACTTCTAGTCATTAAGTTCACGATGACCTCCCCGTTGCTGTGAATGCTAAATTAAATGCTTTAAAAGATAATAAATAGAATAAATAGCACATATGCCCTAAAATTGGCAGAAGAACTAAAATTGGCATGATGGTACAACTTGGTTTGGATATATTGGACAGAGACATGAAGTCCAAGACAAGAATTTCAAACCAAGAACCCTTCCTAAGAGACATAAATGTCTTACAGTGTGGCCACTTGTAGCTCCATGCTGGTCATTCTCCTGTCTCTTCTCGGATCCTCTCCTGGCCCTTCTTGCTCTGCTCTGGACTGCAGAGAACTATACTTCTGGTTCCGCACCCTCTGGTTGCTGGGGAGGTTCAACCAGTGGGAGGTGCTGGCGGAAGATTAAAGGGTGGGAGCATGGAGAAACCAGAATGTTTCTTCCTGTTTCTCTCTGCTTTGGGTGGTGTCTCCAGCAACAGCCCTGTTTCCTTTTAGGAAGCCTCTCCCTGTGTGGGCAGGCCAGTAGTGGAATCTTGGTTCTAAGCTCATTTCATGAAATGGCCATGAAACTGTCCCTTTGGATTCTCAGAAATTCCCCTGGAGTGGGGTTAACATGGGCCCATCCTTAGTGAATTTTATTCTCTAGAAAAGTGTTTCTGTGAGAGACAGATGTATTTCTAAGTAAGAAAATCAACCAATGACTTTAAAAAAATGGGGATGAGTGTTGAGTGTTGTTTGTGTTAGGTGGCTCCCCAAACTTGCTTTGTTGGGGACCATAGTAAGTGTATTCACTCTAAGTGGCTGATGGTTCTTCAGCCTGAATTATTCACCCTTGAAAAGAAAAAGGAATTTATTGACCAAACATATGCCTTTTTTTGACTAATTGGCCACTAGCTCCTTCTGGGTTTCTCTCATTGACCCAGATCTCTCTTACATTCATAGAACAATATCTTTTTGCAAGAGGGTATCAATGGGAACATTTTAAAAATCTTTTTCCTGTGGTGAAAGTGATTCTTACAGTGAACACTTATTGGCTTTATTAGTGATGAAAAGTAGGAATTACTACTGATCAGTAAATCTCAAACTTATTTTTAATTATCAGGGAGCATTCAACGCAAAATCAACTGCCTTGTTAGCTCTTAGTGAAATCCTTTTATAAGGCACAACTGAAATACATCAGAAAAAATCTTTAATGTGAATTTCTTAGGACCCATGTCTACTCAGCATTTTGCTTTATTCCGATTGTTCTGGGTCACCTGCTGCTTCAGCAGTGAGTCCCTTCATGCCTTTGATCACTACACTGATGGGGCTTTTATAACATTTGATATTTATAATCAGAGAGCTGCATGCAGGTTATTGTTACACATTCAGAATGTGCTTTTCCTTTCAATGAGAATGAGAATTATTCCCTTGGTAACAATAGGAGTGATGGAGGTATTCACTGGAAAAAGTGAGGCTCCAGTAGGACCACCCGGAATTTAAGTATACGGGACAGGATGCTGCTTTGCCCGGAATGATGGGCATTGGCTGGTATCTACTGAAGAGGAAAATGAAATGAGATCACATGAAATGAAGGCAAACTTTTATCTACTACAGAGAAAGAAACTCCTGGGAAAATATGGGCCTGCTAGGAAATAGTACTGGGTAGCAAAGGTGATTTATGTTTCCTGTAGTCAGTTCTGAACTAATTCCCAGAACGGCATGAAGGGATGCCAATTTGAACAGAAGACAAACTGTGCTCTCTGTCCATTTGAAATCACATCACCTACAAGAGTAATACAAATGGTTGGGATTTTTTTAGAGTCACTTACTTCTAAGGAGGTCCAAGGGCTTCCTCCCCATGATCTCATTTACTAGCACTCTGTGAACTTTATTCTCCCGTGTGGGAGAGCAGCGCAACTTCCCTGGGTAGAAGAGAGAGGAACTTCCTCTCTTCCCCTTTCTCCATTTAACACTCTGCGCAAGCAGAGAGGAAAATATGTCGGCTGTGCTCAAATTGGTGGCCCCAAGACAGCAGGGCCTTCCAGGCCAGGAGACCTAGATCTGGGGTTGCTCTACCATTCCATCCGGATGAACTTGGCCAAGTCATTTACCTCTCTGGGCCTCATTTCTTTGTCTATAAAATAGGTGCAATGACTCCTACCAGGAGGGATCGTTCTGAGGAACAGAATGAACACAAGTAAAATGCCTCACACACAGACATGTAGTTGGTGTTCCATCAATGGTGTCATTTGTTATTATTATGTTTAATTGACCCCAAAGCCAAGAGGAAGCCTGCTTTCCTCTCCCACTCCCATGCTGCATTTGTTCACTTTCAAGCTCACTTTGTGTTATGAATTTAGCAAAATGGCAGAGCAGAGGTATGAGCATGCTTAAGAGTCCAGGCTAGGAGCTTTTCCCATCCCATCACCGATGCGCACAGGCAGCAGGGGTCCCTCCTCTCCACCCTTCTGCTCTTGCAGAGAGTGAGGAGAAAGGCTGCATTCACCCATTGAAATCACTGAACCAGTAATCTCATACCCATAGGTGTCAGGGAGGTGTAGGAATTCCCTGAAAAAGAGAGAGAGAGAAGTCAGTCCTTAAAAACACCTTATGCTGGGGATCTACAAAATTAGTTATCTAAAATTGGTGTGGCTTGCTCCATAGATCTCGGACCTACCAACTTCTTCAATGTCTCACTTCATGGTGCCTGCAGGGTGCAAGCCACAGTCCTAGACCCAAGGATCCAGGACTGTACCCTTGAGAACATCACAGTATGGTGGGAGAAATGATGCTTTTCCGTCTATATAGAATAGAGTGAGAAGCAAGCACAGAGTTCTACAGGAGCTCCAGCATGTTTCCTTTTCTTTCCTAGCCAACTCTGCTTGCTCCAGAATTGAGCTGCAGGAGGTGAGTGGGAGTCATGGTACCGAGAGCCCTGTTTTGTCATTCAGCATTTCATAATGACGTCCTAAGATGTTTCAAAGAAGACTGACTATTAGCTTTAGACGAAATAAATCACACAGAAATCATCATTGTTTTGTTTTGTCTCCCTGACTCCCCCTTGGTACTACAAATTAGTTCTCCCACTATTCACTAAAGTGGTCTAAACTTGATAAGCTCCACACAACTTCATTATCCCTTTCTAAAGTGGTTTCCATAGTTTAAGGAGACTTGAATGAAAGTATATTTCCAGAGTTACATATTCTTGTAGAAAAATAGCTTTTATTATCATCATAAGTTCCATTGGGATGTTTCTTGGTACCAAATATATTTATTTTCTGGAAAATAAAAATAAAAACCGAGTCATTTTTATGTGCCTTCGCTGCAGATTGAACATCAATGTTGCAAATCAATTTGTAAAGAACATTTTCCTAATAGACACAGCCCTATCTAGCAGTCGTTGGGGAGCATCCCAGACCCTACTAGAAAATTCCATAATCAACTAAACATCAAGAGCCCCCATACCTTTTCCTCTGTTTGGATGCCACTCTGCAGGATTTACACTGACACTTTCTAACAGGCTGCACGAAAGAGATGTCTTATCTGGTTTTGCTGGTTATCATTCTTTTTTTCAGAATGATTTCAGAAAAGACCATAAGCTTGTGACAGAGTGAATTTGTGATCATATCCAATCATCTGGGCTGTTTGCAAAACTTCAGTAGGTGGCAGCGTTTTGTTGATAAATGTTTTGTTAGCCAAGTGATCTCATTTAGTGCAACTGTTGCAATATTAATAAACTGAACTTATGATTGTGTTTGCCAGGATTGAAAATATTGCCATTCTATCCGGTGGGTGCTCTTATCTGAACAGACAGCAGCATTCATTGTAGTAGAGATGGGGGGAGCACTCTGTGTGTTGTACCTGTGCTACCATAAGGTGGAAATGATGGAGGCAGAGGAAGGGGTGAGAAAGAGAGGCTGCAGACAAAGAAAGAGAACTAAGGAACTCAGGATAAAATGTCATGCCCACTATCTGGCTAGTTCTAACAAAACTCAAAGCTGGCCTAAATGTTCACTTCTTCCCAGTATCCCGTGTGGCCCATGATGTCCCCTGATGGCCCATGATGTTACCTGAGGTCCTCAGGAATCTGGGTGAGGGTCATTGGTTAAGCAAGCATCTCAGATCCTTTGCAGCAAACATAGAAAGGTTCACAGGGCCTGAATCACTCTGACACCCATTTTAGGATGCCAAGTCAGAGTGCTCAAGAAGCTTCCCAGGGCTGGGACAGAAGATGTCCTTTTACCTCTCCAAATTAAAATAACTTCTGCCATGCCTCTCATCATCAACCAGAAGTCCCAGAGTAGCCTCTACAAAGAGGAGGACAGTGCCTCCTTTACCAAAAGCCTCAGCCTGTCGCTCATGGCTCTTTGATCTGACCCCAGTCAGTCCCTCTTACCTTTCTTCATTCCCCTATGGAAACCAACCTTCCTTTGCAGTTTGTAAAGACCTGGCTGGTGAACAGAACCTTGGGGACACTTGACAAAGTGCCACTCCTTCTCAGGGGACTGGAGAATCTACCATTACATTAGAAACTTTTCAGAGTCACCCTGACCAGCATTTCTGGGTGCTTCCTTGTGGGAATCACAGACATGGAAGCTAGAACATGCCCTTTATTTTCCCATTTCTTCCATCACTTGAGGTGCCTCTTATTGCGTCCCCTTCATCTGTCAGAGAGACAGATGTCATGAGTGGACTCAATTCCTTCCTCAGAAGCAAGAGCTTCTCTGATCACCTCAGCTGGAACAGACATCTTTCTTTTATGAAAACCCACTGCAGTTATTGTTATGCCAGCTGCCTTATCCTGCCTTAAACAGTAAGATGACTTGTCATTGCTACAAGTGGACAGCAAGTTCTGAAAGCACAAGGACCATGTTCTGGACGTGCCTGCAGGCACTCAATTGGAACTTAGCGAAGTGTATTTACGTTGCTTTCCATTTCCACCTTTAGGTCGCTTATTTTTACCTGGTCTTAAAATTACAAAAAGATCATTTGCGAACGCCTGCTTTCCTCTTCAGACTGTAAGTTCTTTGCTAACAAAGGTCTGTCATCGTTACCTTTGAATGTCCCTAACACCCAGCACGATGGCCTAATGAATGTCCTTTAAATTAACAAGTGATTAATTGATGCCTTTATATTCAAATTAACACACGGGGAAGTCTTACTGCTATCTCAGAAGGACTCCTTCAATTCTCTTTTTGGTGAAGTCACTTCTCCAAGATACCATGGTTCAATTCCTCACCAAGGAAAGCCCCACATGGACCATTTCAGCCACTGTAGCCCAAGACCTGGGCCTCTGGACAGTTACTGTGATGACAACCTAAACAGATTAAAACTAGTCACTTCATCTCCAAGACTTCATAAGCCTGTTTGTCAATACCAGCTAGTAATCTTTGTTATTTCTATTTAAAGATTTCTCACCAAGGCAAAAAGATGATCATTTACCTGAAGAAGATCATCTCTTCTTTCATTGCCAAGGCCTCCTATTAGAACCAATTGGGAATTTTGGAAGATAGTGGTTATAGAGTATATTGGATAATCTCATGTGACCCCAAAGAGCACATCCTCTTCCCCAAGGATACCCCAAGTTACTAGGTACTTGAAATAAGTTAGGGCAAAAGCCCACTTTCCTTGGACAATGTCTATTGCCCAGTATCAAATGCTTTATCAGTTATTTCATTTTGTCAGAGTGAGCTAGGTAAATCTAAGAGTCTTTCATTTACAGCAGGCATCATCATTACATCCAAATATTTTCTGAGAGTCCACAGTGAGCACAGCCATGTCAATGTAAAGGTCTTACACAGCGATGGAAAAGATGACATGATGCAGAGTGTGGATTTAGTACACGAAGAGTGTTCGAATGATAAGCATATGTGAAGCAACCTTTATCTCTGGCCATTCTCTTAGATACGCAGTATGAGGCAGGAAGGAAAAGCAGAGGGCTGTGGTGACATTACTAAGCCCCTCCAAGATGTCTTCCAGGTACTCCAGAGATCTTTTGTAATAAAACTCTCTCAGAGGTTTGGGTGGGAGAACATCCATTGTCCCCACATCTATAAAGTTGCATTTCTTTATATAATGTTGTAATTGAAATGATTGCCTTTTCTCCAACCTAATTACTCCCCACAAAACCAATCGACGTGTATGTGTGTGCACAGATGCTTGCACACACAGAGGTCTCTAACTATAAGAATGACAGGTTCTTGGGTGAAGCTGGAAGTAGACCTTTGCTTTAACAAAGTTGTCCCTGATGCATACACGATGGCAATAAAAGAGTGTGGGTGCTCCTTCTCCAGGTTTAGATTCACAACCAGACACATTTGAGACTCACTTGAGAATCACCGTCATTGTTCCAAAATCTACACTTGTGAATAAAATAATGCTCATTAATTCTGCTTAAATTTCTACGCTGTGCATCCCTGGAAACTGCACTGAAGTAGGCCTGCCTGTGTTCACTTCCAAATGATAACTGGTGTAGACAAGTCCATCAGATAATTGGTCATTCCCTTCAGGGAACAACCCAATGCTCCATCTTCTGTGCTTCAGCCCACACAAATCCCAACTTGTTGAAGAAAGTAAGTAATTATGCTATGGACTGAAGAAAAACGTGTATCTCAGGAAATGTTAATTTCTTCACAGCAATGACAAAAGTTAACTACATAATTATGGGAAGCTAAGCAGAAGTGTTTTTTTATGATGTGCCCCCATAATTGTTTCTTCCTCATATTGTTCTCTCCCATGTAGTTGCACCATTATTACTGGGAAAATTAAAGTTTTTATATAGTGGGTAGTATGCTATTCTCCTACTTTTCACATTTAATGATAATTGGTCTAATGGAAGGTCTAGAATTCACACTGCCAGTCTGACATGAGTGGGCACTGGACATAGTAGAAGTACAATTCTTAATTTTAGGATGGAGACTTATAACATGGAATGTCATGGAAAGGAAGAGAAGGGGTCCAATTATGATCACCAATTTGAAAATTCTCAGTATTGCCCTGATCGTCCTGATTAGTGATGAAATCTTAAAATCTCACATCTCAGCTAAGTTCTCTCAAGGTGTCATTATTTCAATCACTCGTTGTTAGAGAACTGGCAAGCAAATGAAATTAATTTCATATCAGTATGGCTTATGTGTGTGGCATGAAGAGACACTGTAAAATTCAGCACAAGAGCCACTTCTCACCTCACAGTTGAAAGAAGTTGTGTAGCTGTCTTGAGTCCCAGGAACAAGCTGGGAGGTGTGCTGAAAGGAACATTTGGCAGGAGGTTCAAATCTGACTACCAGCTCCATTTCTGTCCCAAATTAGATGACTTTATGCAAATCACTTTTCTTCTCTGGGCTTCTGTTGTCTTATCAGCAAGATGAGACCAGACATCCACTTTCAACAGTCAAGGGTGCTCTTAGCCTTCTGGGACACTCATATAAGAAGTCACAAAGACTGTGGTTGACCACTAAAACCCACAGAAATTTGGGGGATCTTTTCCAAATAGATATGAAACCAAAGGTAACCAGTTGGCCAGAGTGATAACAGGAGTCACACCCACAGAGGACTTGAGCAGGTAGGTCATTGTGGTGAAGGAAAAACTACGGCTCTTAATGACGAATGTTTTCATAGTGCTTATACATGTGGGTGTAGGCAATTTTAATGAGCGCAAGTCTTGATTTTGGTCTGTCACTTCTTTCTCACTTATTCACTCCCCTCCAATTTTCTCTTCTTTTTTTTTTTTTCACCTCCAGTTTTCCAAGACCTTGAGTGTTGGGATGGGTTTGGGGCAGAGTGGAATTGCCACATAACGTTTTTTACATTAATCTTTAACTTGTTATTTTCACTTAAAATTCATGATCACTAATCTCAAATCTTCAGATCCTGCCTGAGTTCTTCTGTATATCCTTAGGCGATAGACACCCTCTTCCTTAGATGATGATTTCACACCCCCTCAAGCCCCGCTCCCCTCTCATGGGCACTCTCATCTGATAACTTTGCTTCTTGCACCCATGGAAAATGGAAGCCATTCACTAGGGACTTCAACACATTCTCACCACTATATCTGCGTAGCTACCCACAGCAGTGCCCATGTCCTCTGCTTCCTTTGCTTGTTCTGTGAGGGATGAAGGGCTCCGAGTTAGACAAATCCTTCCATTTTCCCACCAGGTAACCTTTTTTAGCTACCCAGAGGCATCTCTCATTTGCTTCTTCCAATTCCCCTTCTACCCTTCTTTCCCGGTTCACTGCTATTAGCACACAAACCTATTTTTATCACACTGGAAAAACGAACACTTTTCTCTCTGTGTACTATTTCTTTGTTCTCCTCTAGAGCAAAACTCATTAAAAGACTTTTTTATTTTTTTTAAAAAAAAGATTTATTTATTTATTTTAGAGAGAGAGAAGCGGGGAGAGGGAGAGGAAGAGAGAGAAACTTAAGCAGACTCCTTGCTGAGCAAGGACCCTGACACGGGGCTTGATCCCACAACCCTGAGATCAGACCTGAAGCAAGATTAGACCGATTCAAATTCTGGCCCTGTTGCTTGCCAACTAAATAACCTTCAGAAAAAAACTCTGTCTTTAACTAAGTGTCATTACTTTTATTCATATAAAACTTACACCTACTTTTTAGTTTTTACTTGTACCTGTACACATACACATGCTACAGGAGAAAAGTTTTTGAGCCAACTCAAAATTGTAACTGATGTCATGAGGGAGCCTGCTATTGAAGGTTTTGGAGGAAATGATATGCATCGACCTAGATGAAACACGCAGCACAGTGCCAAGTATAGGCTACCTGCTCAATAAAAGTTGTCTTCAATGTTTGAATTGCATGAATGAATCTGGTGTGCTGAGACTCACATATGGTTTAGTATATAATCTTTCTCCAATCTAGAGAGCATCTGGATCCAAAGAAAAAAATTTTACAGGCGGAATTTCTAGTATCAGCAATAATGGAGAAGACCTTTATTGGCGATGGAAGAAAAGACAAAAGGAGAGGTGAGGAAGAACACCCGCACAGGCCTCCTCCCATTCACTCTCATCAGAGCACAAGGTGGTAACGCACCTCTGTGCCTTCCCCAAGTGAGACACGGATTCCTGGGCACAGCTGCCACTTCCTTAATCCAGAGACAGACTGTCTCTGAAGACTGGAATCCTACTGGAATATTCCCCACAGAGATTAAATGCTAAAAGGGAGGGGAAAAAATAAAACAACAAGCATATGGAGAAAGGGTAGGGTGAAGAGAGAGAGAAAGCAAAAACTAGGATTCCTTCCTGGTGTAATAATTACTGCATCAGCACCTGAAGGGCTAACACACGAGCCCCGTGGCATGTTAAATGAGAAACTTCAAAGAGTGTAAATACAAGAAAAGTGAGAATGCTTGACCTAACAGTTGGTATCCAGAGGCAGGCAGCAGTTGGCATGTATAGGCTCTTATTCCCCAGCCCACACATGTGGAGAAACACTAGTTCGCAACATCCCCCTTCCTTTAATAAGCCAATAAATATTGATTCTGACCTGCTTGCCACTTGTTCTCCTAACAGCTTCTTTCATTCCAAGGCTTCTCGAAACCATAAAAAGCTAATTTCCAGATTCCTTGTCTGGCCAGAGGACTCAGTTTTTCAATCTGATCTCCCAGAAGTCTGATGGCAATCATCATGAATGAGAAAGGCATTGTGTATTCTTCCCAGCTTGGTAGCGCAAACAGAGGGAACAGGGCTAGTTACCTATTGAGGCAATGATGAAATTAAAACACTCTTACCTGAGACTCACCCTGGAAGATCACAGAAAATGTAGGGCAACAGCCTGACAGCCAAAAACAGGGTCAGCAGGCACTGAAAAGGTATAGCTTTTGGACTAAAACCACAGCCCAGAAGTTAAGGATGATCTCATTTCCTTACTGCCACGTTGTTATCTCAGGCAATACAGTTCTGAAGTACATGATGTTGAACAACATGCATGACGATTCAATTTGAATTTTAGAAAAACATATGACTGGAAGGAGACTCTTGACCTACATTTTGAAGTAATACTTTTTATTTGTTTGTGTCTCTCGGAAATCAATAATATTGAGAATCTACTATATGCTTAGCACTGTTGGGGTAGGTCACCTGGACAACAGATAAAGTTGATAAGACAGTTCCCTAACTCAAAGAGATTTCCCTCATTGGCGAAACAAGACCAGCATGTATGCTTAGAGTTTTGGTTCTTAATATTTTGTGGGTCATGGGCTTCTTTGAGAATCTGATGGTAGTTACAGAGGCCTGCTTTAGAAAAATTTGAATATGTATGCAATTCTGTACTACACATCAGAAATTTCATACACCTCTGGACCTCTCCTTGGCCCAGGATGAGGTTAGACTTCCCATCACAATTTCCCATAGAACCCTTACTTCCTCTTTGGAAGCACATGTCACTTGATTACAGTGTATATTTCCCACTTTGTCATTAGGTCCTAGTGGAGTTCTGCTGAGTAATAAATATTGTTGAATAAATAAATGCATCCATGAGTTTAGAATGCCTTCCTTGGAGAGTGTAAGAAGAAGTGCTGATGTTTAGTGGTCTGAGGCACACTTGGGGTACAGTAGGCTATAGTAACAGAAAACCCACCAGGACTAGAATATTTAAGAAAAGCATCATGAAAGGGTTTTCTTTCACTGAAACTTGACCAATGGATAGGATTTATATGGGTACAGCAGAGAAATGAACAAATGCTATCACCAAATCATAATGCAAGAATGAGGACATCTAGTTGTTGGGAGAATGAAGGGACACCCTGAACTTGAAGATCAAGGTAACAGTTGTCCTCTGGCTCTGTTGGAAAAGGAGTCATTATTTTAAGGACATCTGGGGTGCCTAGAATCAATGCAAGCCACAAAGACTGGGGTTGGAATGCAGGCAGAAACCAAGGAAATCCAGCATCTGGGCAGCTTGGACCACAAACAAGCTAAACATTGAGGGAATACCTCATCCCAACATATTTTGCATTGAGTGTCCAGGGCTGGTGGGATAAACTCGAGCCCCATGCCTGCCCCAGGTGTGCCAGAAACACATAAACAAAAGGACTTGCCCCCCACAGCTTCTGTGGTCAAGGTGATGTGAAAGGGAGGCATAAGAGTCAGGCACTAAGAATCGCTCTTCCGCACTGTGAGAAAGCCTTACTCATACCATCCCCACCGTGGGATAGACGGTGTTGTTGCTTGGAAGGGAAGATCCTGCCCTCAAGAGACATGGAAGGAAGGAACTACACAAAGCAGTTCTCCTTAAAGGATGTCAGGTGCTAATGGGAAGTGGAGGCATAGTGCTAGATGTCAGAAAGCCCAAACCAACAAATTTCTGAGCAATCTTGAGCCAGCTACCTGAAGTGCCTTCCCAAGCCCATTACATCATCTGTAAAACTAGGGATGATGATAATTGTATTAACTGCCTCTGTGTGGAGAAAATTAAATGAGATAATTCATGGACAGTCATGTTGTTATTTCCTGTTTGGTTGGATATGGAGGACAAAATTTGGATACCCATGTGTATTTAACTTCAAACTCCAAATATATAATCGGGCTATTTCCTGAAGACCTAGAGTGGAATGAGGGAAGTGAATGTTAGTGAATGAGTATCATACCCCTCACTTCCTAAGAGAAAGATCATCTCCATCATCTCCCTTGTGAGAACTCACCCCTTTCCCTAATTTGTCTTGCTTCCTTCCCTGTTTTACTTAACACCCTAACACCTTTCTGTGACCATTACTGACTATACCCCAAGTACCATCAATTTCCCCCAAGTTTGCTATTTCCCAAAGCTGGGAACTGCTCTTTTTCTTGCTGTTTTTCCCACCTCTCCAAAGTCCAGGCTCATTGCTCGCCCTCAGGAAGGCTGACCCGGCCAGACGGGAGGGGGTTTGCCTTTCCTCTTGTTTCCCATACCCTCTTGCCCTCGAACCTACAATATGAGTGTGTCTTGAAGTGGGGGCAACCAGAGCAAAGTAATGAGTCCTGTACAGATTTGACTAAAATGTTTCAATGTTACTCACCTCACACTTCCAAATTCTTCAGGGTCCTGCCCTGAGATACATTGATACACTTCCTTCCATGTCTCTTGAGGGCAGGATCTTCACTTCCAAGCAACGACACCGTCTATCCCACGGTGGGGATGGTATGAGTAAGGCTTTCTCACAGACACCTTTGCTTGTCTCCATGAGTGCTCCGTAGATGCAACTCACTCCAGAGAAAATCTCCCACCATCTTTTTTCCTGTATTCCTCCCTTACCTCCAACACTGGTAGAGTGTGTGATGGTAAGGTGGAGGGACAGATGGAAAATATCTTTAGGATTTGGGGTTAAGTCAAAGCTGATAGGAAGTAAAGGAAACCTTATACTGCTTCCTTTTTCCCACTTTCCATACTTTATCCCCTTAATATAACTAAGGGGAAGCAATACAACTTACCAAAGCAAAGACTCTGAATAACTCTCATTCAAAGACCAACACATGGAATATCAAATTGCATCCATCTTCCTAACGCATGTTATTGGTATACTTACTGCTAAGAAGTAATTACAAAGTTTTCATATATTCTTAAAAGCACCCTTACACAAACCTCACGTACTGACTCAAAGATACTTGCTGAAAGCAGGTGCCATCCAATAAATAGGGTGAGAACACTCATCTTAATATTTATGGTGAAAAACCAACAGAGACGTGGGCCCACTATGTGCGATAATAATGTTTTTCTGCCATCTTGATGTGCTATATACAGCTTTTTCTAAATTAGCAAAGATGGACACTATCCAAAAACATATGGAATGCCAACCAAGACCTAATCAGCAAACCAAGGGATATTCTGAATGTACAAGGCTGATGATCACTCACAAAGATGTCGATGTTCTTATGTCTATTCATTTATCTGCTTAAATCAAAGGGTTAGTGGAGGAGGAGGGGGAAGGGAGGAGGGAAGCCTAGGCGTGATTAACAATAGGTGCAAGACAGGATGAGCTAGATTAAACTGCTCCATATGCAAATTATACAAGTCTGATTGCATCAAACCATGCACAGTTTAATGAGGATAGTAAGATGCCTTTATCTCTGCTTGGATATGTTCCTAAAAGGAAGACTGTTCCCAGATAAAGCACAGTTTAATAAAGGAGATTTTTCATTACAGACCTGGCCATATTTGCATATCTCTCGCTCAGTTTCAGGCTCCTCTAGTTTACAGGCTCAGGGACTCTCAGTCTCTGGCTCCTGCTTTTCTGTCCCTCGGTCAGATTCCCTCCCCCGCCCAGCAGCCTGTCCCTGATCCATGAGGCTATTCTGATTCCTCTGTTTTTTTTTTTTTAAATTGAAGTCAGTAAACATTCACATGTTGTTGGCATATATTTTAGGAGTGTGTGTACTCAGTGCAAATTAAAGAGGGTCCTACACAGATGAGATTACAATCTTTAAAATGTGATTTGAGTGGTTATTTATCTCGGAGGGTTTTCAATTTGTTTAACATTGCCATGTTTTAAAAGTTCTTTAATTGGTTATTTTAAAATGTTCTGGTGATTTACTATTTATATTTTTTAGTTTTGTTTTTTATTTTTGCCTTACTGAATCGCCGTGTAGGTTTAGAGCATATGTTAGGAACACAAGCTTTGGGTTTGAAGGCCTTCTCTGCCTCCTACTAACATCCAATCTTGGGCAAGTCACTTAGCCTCTCTGCCCTCGTTGCGTCCCCTATGAAATGGTGACGATTATACCTATTCACAGAATTACTTAAGGCTAGAACTACATAATGTGTGTAAAGCAACAGCACAGAGCCTGGCACACCGCACATGCTTGGCAATGGTTGTTATTCATCATGGAAGAGTTTCTCCAAAAGTATTAAATGTATAATCACATGCCTGATTCACACAACATATTATGTAGTGTTTATTTGTGAGCACACACACAAAATGCTCTCTTGTGGACCTGGAAGGGAATTCTAGGACATGTCGTTCAGTTCAATGATACTGACACAATCCAAATCACACACACACACACACACCAACACACACACGTATGCATATGTACATACACACACAAAAATACGTGTTCATGTGTGTGTGTGTGTGTGTGTGAGAGAGAGAGAGTGCAGGGGGTGGGGGGATTTGGATTGTGGCAATACAACTAAATTGAATCGCATGTCCTAGAATTCCCTTCCGGGTCCACAAGAGACATTTGGCTCAAGATCTGGAAGATGGAAATGAAGCAACAGCCTTCTTGCTTTTAACTCTTAAAAGAGGCAGAGCAGAGTTTGGGATATTATTGCAACTCATACATGCTGTCTCTTATTTTTGTCTTCATGGGGAGCACAGGGCTGACTTCCAGCTTGCTCAACTTCTGGGCCACGTGAATGTTTCATGTCAAACTGAGGGACACCTGCATCTTCGAAGTTACAGGCTTGGTGGGGGGCGGGGGAAGAGACCATCTCAGGTTCCAGTCTACCCCTACTTCCTGTCCGGGTCCACCTTCTCTTCCCAAAGACTCCAACTGAGAACTTCCAGCTTCTGCACCAGACCCAGAAACAAGTCTCACATAGACTGTAAACTGCTCCCAAAATTGCATGTAGGGTCAAATTCCTATTTTATGTTTATATGTGTATTCTTTTGAAACATAGTTAATACCTTAGGTTAACGTTCAAATGAGATAATGCTGTGAAAATCAATAATCTTATAGATTACCAAGTCTTACATAAAAGTTGCTTCTTTATGATTTTTCCAAGACTGAAGGCTCACTGAAAGCTAAAGCCAGTTTGATTTGTTTCCAGTTTCCTGCTCCTAACACTGAGCCTAGGACTCTCTAAGTTTTGATAAATGGGAAAAACAAAACAAACAAAAAAACCCACAATTGATAAGTTAGGAAGATTGTGGTGGTAGAATTTTTTGGTGAGAGGTTAAGCACAAATGACAATAAACAGTAAACAAAAAAATTTTTAAGATTTTATTTATTTATTTATTTATTTAACAGAGAGAGACACAGCGAGAGAGGGAACCCAAGCAGGGGGAGTCGGGGAGGGAGAAGCAGGCTTCCCGCTGAGCAGGGAGCCCGATGTGGGGCTCAGTCCCAGGACCCTGGGATCATGACCTGAACTGAAGACGGATGCTTAATGACTGAGTCACCCAGGTGCCCCAGAAAAAAATTTTTTTAATTTATTTTAGAGAGAGAGAGAAAGAGCAT
This sequence comes from Zalophus californianus, assembly GCF_009762305.2. Lineage (NCBI taxonomy): Eukaryota > Metazoa > Chordata > Mammalia > Carnivora > Otariidae > Zalophus > Zalophus californianus. The sequence goes on along the minus strand of NC_045601.1, from coordinate 11,626,557 downwards.
GAGCAGGGGGAGGGACAGAGGAAGAGAGTCTCAAGCAGACTCCCTGCAAAGCACAGAGCTGAATGCAGGACTTGATCCCACAACCCTGAGATCACGGCCTGAGCTGAAATCAAGAGTTGGGTGCTTAACCGACTAAGCCACCCATGTGCCCCCCAAAAATGAAATTTTATACATTTTGATGTATGTATTCAACCATGAAACCATCACTATAATCAAGATATTACATATATCCATTGCCCCCAAAACCCCTCGTGCCCTTTGGTAATCCTTTCTTTCTCTCTCCTTTCCCCTTGTCCCCACAGAACCGTTCATTCATCTGCTTTCTGTCACTACAGGTGAGTTTCCTATTTCTAGAATTTTATATAAATGCATAAATTTTATACATTTTATATCATGTATGTATGTACATATATATGTATATATATAAGATTTCTATAAATGTTATATAAATATAAACCTTATATAAATTATACAGTATGCACTCTTTTTTGTCTGGCTTTTTCCACTCAGCCTATGTATTTTGACATTCATCCGTGTTGCGGTGTGTATCAACAATCCACTGTTCTTTATTGCTGAGTAATATTCCATTGTATGAATATGCCACAACTCATTTATGTACTCACTGGCTTATGACCTTTCAGGTTATTTACAAATAAAGCTGCTGTGACTATTCCTACATAAATATTGGTATAAGCATATGCTTATTTCTCTCGTGGAGTAGAATCATTGGATCATCTTGGAAGCAAACGTTTAAAAGTTTTAAGAAACTGCCAAAGTGGCTGTGCCATTTTATATTTTCACCAGAAGTTCATGAGAGTTCCAGTTCCTTCACAGCCTCGCCAGCTTGATATTGTCAGTCTTTCTAAATGTAGCCACTCCAACCCATGTATAGTGGTTCTCCACTGAGGATATTGATTTGAGGTATTTCTTCTCTTCTCATATACATGCTTCATGCTTTGAGTTTGGCTACAACGCTACTTTGTATTCCACAAATATTGACATCTTTTGCTTTCAGGGTATTTTTTCAGGTCAAAATTCTTTTTTTTTTTTTTAAGAGTTTATTTATTTGACAGAAAGAGACACAGCGAGAGAGGGAACACAATCAGGGGAAGGGGGAGAGGGAGAAGCAGGCTTCCCACCGAGCAGGGAGCCCAATGTGGGGCTCGATCCCAGGACCCCAGGATCATGACCTGAGCCAAAGGCAGATGCTTGACAACTGAGCCACCCAAGTGCCCTGTCAAAATTCTTTCTAATTTCACCTCTGATTTCTTCTTTGACTCATGGGTTATTTAGAAGTACGTTATTCAGTTTCCAAATATTTGAGAGTTCTCCAGAGATCTTTTTGTTACTAGTTTCTAATTTAATTGAATTGTGATCAGAGAACCTACTTTGTATTACTTACATTATGTATATACTTTTCCATTTATTGAGACTTGTTTTATGGCCCAGGATATGGTCTCTCTTGGTAAGTGCTCTGTGTGCCCACAACAATAAAGACTATAGTGTTATTATTGGGTGGGGCTCTACAAATATCAACCAGATAGACTTGGCTGATAGTGCTGTTCAAGTTTTCTACATCTTCATTGATTTTCTATCTGTTCTATCAATTATTGATAAAGATGCATTGAAGTTTCTGCTATAATTATGGATCTATTTTTCCTTGTAATTCTAATGTTTTTCACGTATTATGGAGTTCTGTCATTGAGTATGTACATTTAGGATATTTTGGCCTCTTGATTAACTGGTTCCTCTCTTATTATGAAATGATCTTTGTCCTTGGTAATACTCTTTGTTCTGAAATATACTTTGATAATAATATAATTATTCTAGATTTCCTTTGATTGGTGTTAGTATGGCATATGGTTTTCCATTCTTTTATTTTTAATCTATTTTTGTCTTCATATTCACAGTATGTTTCTTGCAGGCAACATAGAGCTGGGTCTTGTTTTTGTATTCAACCTGATGCTATCTGTGTGGTGTTTTAGACTGCTCTTATTTAACGTGAGTAGCAGTATCCTAAGGTTTAAGTCTATCATGTTGCTCTTGGTTTTCCTCTTTGTTCTCCCCCTTTTCTTAACTGATTATTTTTATGATTTTATTTTTTATTGACTTACTAGGCATAAATATATCATTTTTACAGTGGTGGTAATAGAGTTTACAGAATACACTTTTAACTTACCTTAAAGTGATACTATACTAATTCATATATAGTATAAAAACTTTACAATAGTAGACTCCCTTTTATCTCATTATGGTCCTTATGTTAGTGATGTCAAACTTTTTACTTTAAGTACATTGTTATTATTCTGTTTAAACATTCAATTATACTTTATTTATTTTTTATTATGTTATGTTGGTCACCATACAGTACTTCATTAGTTTTTGATATATTCAATTATATTTTAAAGAGATTTAAATAATGAGGAAAAAAAATCTGATGTACTTACCCAGGTATTTAATTATTTCTGGTGCTTGTCATCCATCTGTGTCGATCCTTATATCCATATGTTCTTCTTCCTAAAAGACTACATTTAACATTTTCTTATATTGTTCTGCTAGTGATGGATTCTTTCAGCTTTTGCGTATGTGAAGATGTCTTTATTTTGTTTTTGTTTTGGAAAGACACTTCCAATGGGTATAGAATTTTAGGTTGATGTATTTTTTTCAGTACCTACCTTTTTCTCATCAAGTTTCAGGGCCTCACCAAACAGGGTCTGAATTCAGTCTCAAGAATGCAAGGGGTAGGCAAGGGAAATAAACACAGGCCCAACCTAACAAAACAGAGTAAGGATTCAGGAGACAAGAAACTCCAGCACAGGAGTCACCAAATCTGTTGGCACCAAGAATAATTAAAGATCCAATCACATGAGGGGAATTGGGTTTCTAACTCTGCCCTGATTAACTCATTCCTGGGTCTATAACTGGAAAGTATCCATCTGTGAGTAGCCTCTGGGGAGCTAGAGGAAACACAGTTAAGGGACGCCCTTACACTAGAATAAAAGTTTTGAGACATGCTATGTATTTAAATGCAAACAGAACATGAATGACTCCCTGAGAGCATCTCTAGCCTTCTGTGGTATACAGGAGGCTTTCATTATATGAACTGAAGATAAATTCACCTCATAGAGTTTATAAGTGAGACCTCAGCATACTCAAAGAGTAAATAACAGAATATACTGCACTCCCTGGTGCTATTCATCTGAGTTAGACATAAGCTTAGCTTTACCATTACAGGCAACTATACCTATAATGATATCAGCCAGTATATGGATGAGCAAACCTGGTGTAGCAGTGTGATTATAGAAAATCTTGATCAAAATCTTTTTAATCCAAGATATAAGCAATGAACAGAGATGTGTTGGGAAGGAGTTGTGTATTTGCAAGTATTTGATTATTCAGAACCATTCTTTGCTCTTATTGGTGAGAATCTTGGTGATAATTTGATTGCAGCCTGAGATTTGAAAGAACTGAGCAAATGAATTTCATTCCTTTGGATGCTGTCCTTGAGTTATTAAATTATTTTAAAATTTAATTGCATTCTGAAGAGATATTTTTGTGCTATGATCCTATCAGAGTGCACAAGCATGTGGATGATGTCAGTCATGGTCAAGAACATGATAAAGAATAAACCAGTCTCTTAGCAAAAGCAACTGTATTTTCTGGGTGAATCCTAAACCATGGTTTCAGGCCCAAGACAGAATGAAGAAAGGCTATTGCATTCATTCGTTCCACAGATTTTTATTGTTTTTCTGTGTTTCAAATAATGTTCCTAATGGAAGTTTTGACATCTGCTCTAAACAATTTATGATACTTTGTATATCTCAGATATTTATATTTATGACCAGGATGCTATGTTGCCCTCATTCTCAGACTACTCTCTCCTCTCTGTCTCTTCATGTTATCTGAACTAAGTAGCCAACAAGTCCTCATTGGATAAGAATCATGTGTTATAATTCTTCTGAGTCTGTGCACATAAATAGATATTTCTTAATTTACAAAGAAGTGGCAATTACCTTTTAAAATTAATTATTTTCTTAATGCTGTTCTTAAGTCCATTAGAGAACACATTACTCAAATGAGGAATCCAACTCAGATAGCCACCTGTGAACCAAAACAAAGCCTCAAACCTTCTTAGGAGAAGCAAAAACAGTGAACAATCATTACCATCAAAGCCCAAAGCTAAAATTCTAATTAACCTATTTTTCGGCAACCATAGCCCCTGTGAGTGTTGTGCACTCTTGTCAAAGTCCATGAAATATTTAGTAATTCCAAGATATCTAGGAAAGAGTAAGTAAAAATATGATATGTTTCTTTGTGCATGTGATGTTATTCGTTTTATGAAATTTTAGACAGCTATATAACCAATAAATCTCAGGGCTTCACGTGGCCTGGTCTCTGTGTGGAATCTTAACAAAGACACATAGCCCAGCAGCCAAAAAGTAAACTTCCAAAGAGAACTCTACTATTTTCTTATGTTTCTAGAAAACAGCAGAAGGGAACCTGTTAATAATACACAACATCACTCAATTTCCTTTCCTTCTTCCCTCAATTCTCTCCTATACAACTTCTTACATTCTAACATCCAGAACTGGACCCACCATCTCGGCCATTATGATATCCCCCTATTTTCTCATACACTCCAAACTTCATAAGCAAATCAGCCTAGCTCCTCTGACTTTGTCCTTCCTCCACTCTCTGGGCCACTGTGGCCCTGGCTTTCTCTTAATTCTCAGAGAAGATCTGAAAACCAGGCTCCCCAAGATTCTCCTCAAGTGGGAGGAAGGGGTAGGGAGAGAAGAAAGGTACAGAGGACTTAACCATCAAGAACAAATAAATAGATAAAAAACAAAAAATATCATCTCTACCACGTAGAGCTTGAATCTAAGAGAACCAGGCAGTTTTGCAGATTTTGGCTACCCATTACAGAAAATCAGGGTCCTAACAATACAGCAACTCATTTATTTGATACTTCAGTGATATTGATATTAATACCTTCATTCTCCAACTCCAATCAATAATGTGACATATCACTTAATAGCCTATGTACTGATGCCACACAAAACTTCGTCCCAGGGGTCAGCCAATAACACTGTCTCTCATGTTTCCTACGAGCCCACACACAAAGAACACATTTTACACTTTTAAATGGTTGAAAAGTTCAGAAGAAGAATATTTTGTGACACATGAAAATTCCCTGTAATCCAAATTTCAGTGTCCATAAATGCAAATTGTATTGGCATACAGCCACACCCACTCATCTACATGTTGTCTCCGCCTGCTTTCACACTTCAGCTGCAGAGCTAAATATTTGTTACAGAGATGGTCTGATCCATGAAGCTTACAGTATCTACTATCTGGCTTTTTATAGAAGAAGCTCACCGACCCCTGCTCATCTCATATTGCTCATTTGGTTCATGAAGTTACCCTATTATCTGCTTAATATTTAGACAACTAAAGGTTAGTATATGCATTTTCTATGAACTTTTTCATCCTATGAAAAATAGAGAACCACAGAATTATTTCCCCTGAAAAACTTCGAGCCTCAAGATGGCTAGATCTATAAAGAAAGTGCATATTTATAGGAGAAATACAGCCCTTCCTTCGTGCTCTGGATACTATTTTTGTTTTTTTAAAAACAGGTCCAAAGACTTTTTTTTTTTTTTACTGTTGTTATTATAAAAAATATAGTTAATGGCTAGGACAGAATTCATCTGCATGAATGACTGCTCTTACTATTTTGGTTGGGTCCCAAGTATATTTCTGCTCATCATTGAAGAAGGTGTCCAATTATTTTTCATTAAATAATAGTTCTGTTGTACCCTAGAGACTGCTGCACTGCATGCAGAGGTGGTACTTGTGGGAAATAAAGGGACACACGTGAAGTCCTCTGCACTCCTTCCAGAAGAAAAGTGCCATGTAGCGTCTGAATACGTTAGAAGAATAAGAGGTTCTGTTCGTATTACAATATTGAAATGCTACCAGATGTGAATCTCAAATTATAAAATTATTCCACTCTGGTGTTTTCTTCTTCCTCACTTCTGCTTACTTCTTTTAATTTGAGTTCTGGATATCTCCAGTCTTGTCCTTGTTTCACGTAAGAGCCAAGCTCACTCCCCTTCCTCCACCTCCCCCTCCCAACTTGTCTCCTTACGTCACTTGAAAACATTCACTTACCCAGCCTTGGAGGTAAAAGTACTCAGGGAACTTCAAGGTTGCCAAATGCAGAAGTTGTCTTTTATTTCACAGGCAGTATACCGAAGAGCACAGAATGGAAATTTCAATTGTATGAATCTGCCTGTGCTTAAAAGAAGTGTTAAAAAAAAGCAGTAGGACTTCTTAAGACATTTTTTAAAAACAATATTATTCAGCTAATAGCCTTGTTTATACTAGCATAGTAGGCAGAAATGCATAGTTAAAACTGATAAAAAAAGATACACACAAAATATATTACTATTAAGGTGTTTGAAAAGCTAAACCACTGGTGAGCATTAAGTGGTTGGTGTAGAAGGGGAAATATTTGAAGTGATCGGAGGAAAAGTCTTGATGTCAAAGAGAAAGAAGTTCTAGTTTAAAGAATAGTCGAAGCTGTTACTTTTAAAGAGTGTGAATTTTGAAGTCATCGAAAGAGATTTAGAAGAAACCAAAATGTTCAAGCACTGACGGCTGAAGGAGAAGGAATAATTGGTGAGATCTAAGCGATGAATCAGAAAGTTCTGGGGAGCACAGCCTTGAGAGGGCAATTAACCCTAAACTGAAGTTTCTCCTCTGTGTAAGTAGCTTGGTCATAAACACACACACACACACACACACACACACACACACACACACACACACACACACACATACACACACTCCCCTTGCATCCTGACAGCAATATTTCAGGTCTTAATCTGGTGAGCAACAGGCAACATCTTCTAGATTCTAAAAATAGGTCAAAAAAGCAGAGATTAACCCTGACTCTACTACTTGCCATCGGAGTGACGCATTAGGCAGTTGCTATAGGAGGAATTGTGTCCACCCCCAAATTTATATATGGAAGCCCTACCCTCCCAAACCCCATATCCTAAATGTGACTATATTTGGAGATAAGCCTTTGAAGAGGTAATTAAGTTCAAATGAGGTCCTTAGTGTAGTCCCTGATTTAATCTGACTGGTGTTCTCATAAGAAGAAAAACTTTGGACACATGAAGAGACACCACACAAGTGGGCACACAGAGGAAAGGCCATGTGAGGACACGGCGGGAAGGCAGCTGTCTGCAAGGCAAGGGGAGAGCCCTCAGGAGACACCAACTCTGCCAACACCTTGAATTTGGGACTCCAGCCTCCAGAACTGTGAAAGAATACATTTTTGTTGCTTAAGCCTCCTGCCTATGTTTTGTTATGGTTGCCTGAGCTGACTAATACAGCAGGTAACCAGAGGATAAGCTCCACAGGGTGGACATTGTTGTCCCATTTGTTGGCGGCTACGTTCTCAGCCCCTTGAATAGTCCCTGGCGTGTAGTGGGTTCCTGCTAAGCATTTACAGAATGGGTGAATGAGTGAGTGAAGGAACCCAAAGTTCCTGAGTCTCTATTTCTTCATCTGTGAAGAGAGAGCCATAGTCCTTCCACACAACACGCTGGTCAGTACTGAAGAGAATTCATAAGTGTTTCTTTTGTCCACAAAGGACCACCCCAAAAGTGTTCTTCTTTATCATCCCCATCACCATCACCACAGTAGTATACGGCTTACAAGTACTCCCAATCTCAGTTTCATTGTAAAACAAATAGGAAAGAACTGTTTGTCTCCAAAGGGTGGTAGAAAAAATGAATTATCTGTTATTATGTGGAAAGAATGTAAGACTTGTTACGTGACAGACATTTTAGAATCATTATTATTATGCCTTTGTGTATTCTGGGGCTGAAAAGACACAGGAGTTCAGGGATCTGTAGTTGTCAACACACCTCAAAGCAGTGGCAAGAGCTTTGTGCAATTAGCATCTGAATACACAATTCTGGAACACAGGCGATTGGAAATCTCCATAAGATAGGGGTCATTTTCACCAATATTACGGTACTTACTGTACCCAAGTGTATTTTTGTATAACTCTTGTAATACTGCAAAATTGCCCCCTGTTTTATAGATAATGCTCCTCAGTAATGTTAAGGGGAAAGAAGTATCAAATTTGCAAGGTAGGCATTTTTTCTCAGCATTCAAAATATGGCCAAGAAACTGATGACAATTTAATTGCTTCAAAATCATATTCTTAGATATACACTTCATAATTTTAAAGCAATTCATCCATGTTCAATCCCTGAATTTCTGGCCCACAATTTCTTGGATTCTGTCATATTTTTGCCACTTGAAATTATTAAGGTTAATTTGATTTTAGGAAAGTGAGATTTGGAGACAGACATTTTGAGTTTCATTTCCCTTTCTACCACTTTTGATTTCCAGTGGTGCGCAAATTGCTTTAAACCCCCAGAGCTTCAGTTTCCTTATCTGTAAAAGTCAAGGTGATGATGTCAACCACACATACTTACAAACATAGGTGCTTTCAGTTAGACTGCCAGGATGTAAACTCTGGCTCTATCCTCACTAGCTGAACATCTCTGGGCCTCGAGGTCCCCATTTGACAGTCTGTCATGCACTCTGTATGATTTGGCACTATGCAAAGGCACCCAGCCAAAGGAACAAGGGCCAGCAGAATCCTCCATTTGTCGAGTCATGTGACCTGGTATAGCTCTCTGTCTGCCCCGAGGAAGAGTAGACTTTTCTACCCACCAAGATGCCATCTCCTCCCCAAACCATATGCCCACCATTAGGAGGCACAAATTCATATGTGTTACGTAGGGTAACTACAACCATGTACCTACCTCGTTTTGTACCTAACCTACTTTGAGGATTAAATTTTACATATGTATAAAAATTATACGTAATTACATAACATATATAAATATGTGTGTGTGTGTGTGTGTGCGTGTGTGTGTAAAGTATCTGCCAATGCTATTGTGCTCTATGTTAGCTGTTGGCTATAACACTAAATTCTTCTTGGCCAATCCCTCCCTTTCCATACTCACTGCCAGTGCCCAGAATGGTCCAGCCTCTCATCATTTCTTACCAAAGCAGCTTCTGTAACTTTCCAACAGGTCTCTTTCCTCCACGGTAGTCCTAACTCATTCTAACTCATTGTGCAAGTATAAAGGTGGTGTGGCATGCCTGCTGGGAATCCTGCGGTGGCTTCACCTGGAACTGAGCATGTCTTATGAGGTCCTTTATCATTGCTGCCTACCCAGCACCACCAGCTCTAGCCCTCTTGCTCTAGCCAAGTGGACAATCCATCCCCTGCCCCCATGCTAGTGAACTAGCAAGTGTCTGAATGCCCTTCCACCCATTTCCTCTGCTGACCAGATGCTGCTTACTCTTCAAGATTTACCTTCCATCATGCATTTCCAGATGCTTGTCCTAAGCTGACCTCTGACCACTCATACCCCAAAATAATTTGTTCACAGCACCCAGCTAACAAGTGGTGAAGTCCAGAATTGAATCTCAAGTTATCTGACTTTTATCACTCTTTCCATGGTGCTGTTCTGCTTTCTCTTATGTACTCAATTCAGACCAGTTCAACTGTGCCTCAGATTTCTATTCACTGAGCAAAGCTGAAGCTTACTTGGGCCCAACCGAGTTTCTCTACACCTATTTCTTTTAACCTCTAGCATCTAACCTATCACACTATTCAGCAATTGTTGACTTTTCTTATCTGTCTCTTTCTGCAAAGTTCTCTGAGCCCAAGTAGGGATTGTTCCTGTCTTGAGTACCCCAGCTCTTGGCACCCAGAAGGGGTCCAGCAAATGGTGTGGACAAAAGGGAGGGTAGGTGCATGATTGTGAAGGCCAAAGAGGCAATAGATGAAGAAGTCTTTTCTTAGTTTTAAAGTGGTACAAAATGATCATTCTGTTCCTTTGTTTTCCCCTTGCTCAATATCAACAACATCCCGTCAACAGTATCCTTCTCGTTTTCCCTCAGAACCTAGAATTGTGGTATAGGAGAGAAGAAATCTTGGAAGGCATCAGTGAAATGAAGTGAAAAGTTGCAAATTTCCATAGATTCTACTTAATATTAAAGAAGTTAGGCCCATTAAGATCAGGGACAATATCTTAGATATTTTTGCAACTTCACAGCATCTAATACACAATGGGAGTTCCAAAAGTATTGACCATTGTTTTTGAATCTTGCATTAAGTTGTATAGAATTTATACCAGAATGTTAATATTGTGCTTTTTTTCCACAAGCACAATAAGGCAATAAAGATGCAGAATTCAGGACCAACTAATACTAAACAAACAAACCAACCAAAAACAGGGTTGCTTTTAATTATTTTGTAATTTAGAGTCTATGAACACAGAAGGAGAGAGAGAGAGAGAGAGAGAGAGAGAGAGAGAGTGTGTGTGTGTGTGTGTGTGTGTGTGTGTGTAAACTTGACTGCCTTCTAAGGAAAGAATTGAGAATATCGACTTTATGGCAAATACGCTACCTGAAAAGCTTTTACCTCTAAAGGAAATTTTTTTAAGAAAACCTTTAAGTACCCTTTGAAAGAGTAAACGTTTTGGAGGATTTGAGGAAAACCCCTTATGATAGCTAAATCTTATGACCTGAAGTGGGACAAGAGTATGGTCCATGCTACTAGCTTTAGTAAGGGACATTTGGAGTCTAGAGATATATGCACAGGGCTTGAGCAGCGGACTCAAGTGAGGGAGAGTCAGAAGTGCAATGCCAAGGACTCCACTTGTCATGGTCCTTGAGGCAGCATGTGCAGAGGGCACCTTGCAAGGCTGTATTATTCAGGTGAGGTCTTCTCTACTGCGACTCCCCAAAGACCCTGGCAACCATGAGGTGGAAGGAAACACTGGCTTCTATGGGATGAAGGAGGCTCAGATATCAGTTGCTGTGGGCTTTCTGTGGCTAAGGAAGCACAGGTGAAAAGTGGTGGGCTGGGGCAACCCAAGAGGTGCACTCAGAGAGGGGATCCCCTTGAAAGAGGCAGCACTAGCAAGCCTGGATGCTTGAAAAGTCACTGGGAGTATAGATATTTTTTCCAGATGTTGATTTCCTTTCCTTCAGATATATACCCAGTAGAGAGAATGGTAGTTCTACTTTAAATTTTGGTATATATGGTAGTTTTTGGTAAATATGGTAGTTCTACTCTAAATTTTTGGGAGAACCTCCATACTGTTTTCCACAGCGGCTGCGCTAATTTATACTCCCACCAATAAGGCACGAGGGTTCTTTTACTCCACATCCTCACCAGCACCTATTATTTCTTATTTCTTTGATGACAGCATTCCAACAAGTGTGAGGCTATATCTTGTGGCTTTGGTTTGCATTTTCCCAGTGATTAGTGCTGTTGAGCACCTTTTTCATGTACCTATTGGCCGTTTGTATGTTTTCTTTGGAGAAATGTCTATTCAGATCCTTTGCCCATTTTTTAATCAGGTTATTTGGTTTTTTGCTGAGTTGTATGAGTTCCTTATATATTTTGGATATCAATCCCTTATCAGATACAGGGTTTAAAAATATTTTCTGCATTTCATAGGTTGCCTTTTCATTTTGTTGATTGTTTCCTTCACTGCACAGAGCTTTTTAGTTGGATGTAGTTCCACCTATTTCTTTTTTGTTTTATGGTTTCAGTTCTTATGTTTAAGTCTTTAATCCATTTGGGTTGATTTTTGCTTATGAAATAAGGGCCCAATTTTATTCTTTCTCATGTGGATATCCAGTTTCCCCAACACTATTTATTGAAGAGACTACCCTTTCCCCATTGTGTTCACAACAGCCAAGACACAGAAACAACCTAAGTGTCTATCGAGGGTGAATGGATAAAGAAAATGTGATATATATAATGAAATACTATTCGGTTATAAAAAGGAAGGAAGTCCTGCCATTAGTAACAACATGGATAAACCTGGAGGACATTGTACTAAGTGAAGTAGGCCAGACGGAGAAAGACAAATACCGTATGACTTCAGTTATAACTGGAATCCTGAAAAGTTGAGCTCAAAGAACCAAAGAGAAGAATGGTGATTGCCGGCAGGGGGGCGGGGGGCAGACATAGGGGAATGGGGAGACATTAGTCAAAGGATTCAAACTTCCCGTTGTGAAATGAATAAGTCATAAGGATATGATGTCCAGCATGGTAACTATAGTTAATAATGATGTATTGTATACTTGAAATTTGCTGAGAGAGTAGATCCTAAGTGTTCCTACCATAGCCTTCCAAAATGGTAACTATTTGACCTTGATCATTGAACTTGATTATGGTGATCATTTCACAATACATATGTATATCAAAGCATTGCATTGTACACCTTAAATATAAAGAATTTTTATTTGTCAATTATACCTCAATAAAGCTGGGGAAAAAGAAAAGGCCCTGGACCCCCAAGCCAGAAGACAGACTGCAAATTCAGGGCCACAGCATACAATGAAGCGGAGTGTGCACTGCTGATACCTGGAGGTACCATATACATTGATTGTACCCTCTGAGCTGGGCAGCACACAAGGTGCATAATGGGACATCAGGTCTTTTTTTCCTGAGACTCATATTTTCCCAGGAGTCATATTTTCCTGGGAGAACTGGCCCAGTTGAGATGGCAGGGCATCAGAGCTGCCATATTGTGTTGGGATGGCGCTTCTTTTCCCCGTCTAGTCCATGTCCATGTAAAATTACGTCATTCAGGGTGAGGTTTTTTTCAGACCCTGCTTAGACTGGGAACATCTTAGCTCTAGTTTCTCACAAATGAGCTAAAACACTTCTACTGATGGGAAGCTTTCCCACAAGAACCTGGTCTAACCTAGCATATGACGGGGACTCTCATCATGACCCAGAACTGGCACCCAGGGCACCCAAGATTTAGTGAGAACGGCAATGCTTGAAAACCAAGAAAATCTGGAAGCCTTTCTCTGATATTACAGGGAAAGGGCAGAGGAGGAAGAGAACTTGTCAACTGCCATCCTATATGATAAGTCTTTTCATCACCATTACACAAAGAAGCTGATGCTCAGGGAGGTTGAGTAATTTGACCAAAGGCACACAGCTAAAAAAATAGTGAAGTCCAGACTAGAATCTGGCTACCTGATTCCATTTTCACCTTTCTTTCCATTTCTTTCCAAACTAGATTCCAATCAGCTTAACAGTGGTTCTGATTTCTATCATTAATTAGAGCTGAGGTTAAACTGGACCCAAAATTTGCCTCCAGTGATTCAGGGTTAATTTGCCATCTGTTGGTAATAATAGTCAGTATTTAAAGATAAACAAAGAAATGCACTGTCTACCATTCTTACCACTCCTGTGTTGGTAAATCGTTCATTTGGTCTTTAACCAGTGCTGCATTTGGGGTTTCTTCTCAAGCCTATTAAACGTATTTGTTTCATCTTCTGACTTCAGAAACGTTCAAGAGAACACTTGAGCTGGAATGTTAGCAAGTTTGTTCTTCTTCCAGGGTCACAGTAACTATCAAAACAGAATTATGACAGTATTTTCTGACATGAATCCTTTTTCTCTCTAAGTATTCAAAATCATTTTAACTTAAGTGGTTGAGGAAAACTCTGAAGAGTAGCCGTGGTTTAAATAAAATTTGCTGGAAAAAAAAAATAGCAGAAGAAACCATCTTAATTTAACACACAAAGAGCTATATTTCAGTTTTATCCAATTAGCAGTGTTCAATATTATTAAAATCTGTTGACAAAAAAGCAACAGATGCTCCATTTTCCTTGATGCTAATTAATGAAGTTTTTACCTCTAAAAAATTTGGAGAAACCGGATCTTTTATAATCAAATAGCTTTCGCCTACACAAAATCTACGTCTGGAAAAACATGAAAGTGTGTCAATATTCAAAGAAGGATAATTATCCTTGAAGTTCTCTAGATTTTCATTTCTCTTTCTTAGTGTTCCAACTCAAAACATGCACCAATTTCTATTGAGACAAATAGTAATAATAATTGCTGGTGGAAATTATTAGATATCTCTGGCTGACTCTTTTATGATGGGAATGGCAATGATATAAAATTAGAAGATTGTTATAATTCTGACAAGAAACTCCATTAATTTTCAACCTAGAGATAATAGTTTTGGGGAATGTTCATCTTTTTTAACTTTATGGTAGAAAATCTCAAAAATATACACAGCAGAATTATGGTGAAGGCCCGATTACCCATTACCCAGCTTCAACAGTTATCCAACGTTGGACAGTCTTCATTTATAACTCCCTCCACTTCCCTGTCCCCATATTAGTTTACTTCATACACAAAGCATTTCAGTATGGATCACTAAAGGGAAGGATCCTTTATTTAAACACAAGCAAAACAGCGCCATTATACTTTTTTTTTTTTAATGACACCAACTTTAAGGTCAGTATAGAAACTTTTGTGATTATCCCATTTTTTTTTATTTGTTTTCTGAGTCAGGTGCCAAATGAGGTTTAGATCTTCCATTTAGTTGTAACAAATTATTCTAAAATCTTCCTGGTTTACAATCACGACTATTTATTTCCTGCTCATGTTACGCCAGGATTAAACTGGGCTTGGCTGGACTCAAGCGCATGCGCCTTGTAGTCCTGGGGCCCTGGCTGCAGGAGCTGCTGCTATCAGGGCGCACGGTTCTCGGGGCAGAGGTAGCGTGGGAATACAGATCCCAACCAGGCAAGTGCTTCAGAGGCTTCTGCTTATGCAAAATGTAGATCACTTGTACTCCCATTTCAGTGCCCAGAGAAAGGCAACGGCCAAGCCCTAATTCTATGTGGGCCCAAGCCAATGCCAAAGTCTTTTGTTCTGCTGAAGGTGGGGCAACAAGGTTTCCATCACGAATGTTTCTGTGGCCCATTGAAGTTTGAATGGATGACCTAGTAAATGACGATACCGTAGAACAAAGGATCAAAGCATCCTGATTCATTCACACTGATAAAGATCCATCTCCACCAGCCCCTCAAACCCCATCATTTTAAAACTGAAGTGTCAAAACCAGGATTCCAAGGTCTGGGTCCCCCAGGCCCTAATAGGTGATAAAGAAGAGCCTCGGCCACAAGCTGCCCTTGCTCAGCGCTCCAGTACCTGGCCTCCTTACCTTGAGTCATTGTTTCTGCAGCTCAAGCGGATGTTAGTAAATGCCATGAAAATAAAAAGTGGCTTCTGGGGAAAAAGACTGGATTAAACCAAGTTAAAGGTTTTCTTGGTCACAGGTCTCAGAGACATTGATCTGTACTATGCGCACAAGCCTCAAGGATGGGCATACACAGGAGGCAACATCCCTCAAATATACTGGATTACAGAATTCTGTTTTCAGAGCATCTTGATGAGGTAGCATTCTGAGAAAAGTCTTTGGGAAAGTCCAGTTTTCCCCGCAGATGATGATGTCTGATGTACCTCGGGTTTGCACTTTCTGGAATGTGCTGTTAATTCCACCCCTGACCTGGCTGCATCATCTGGCTGCTTTTCAAAGAATCCTGATGGCTGAGTCTTGCTCCGATTAAAGATGCTGATTTAATTGGCAGGTGTGAACCCCAGGGCATAGACCTCGTATAAAAAAATCTCCTCCAGGTTATTCTAATTGAGCCTGTTTTTGAGAATCCTGACCAGAAGAAAATGTACATTTCTTCTTCATTTTCTTCATGCTACTGATATGACTGGCGAGTTGTTTATTTTATCCTCCCTGGGGGTCCCATGTCCACACATCAGAAGGTTGCTTTTATGTGCTTTGAGTAACCAAACCACTGAAAACCACCTCAAGGCCTATAAAATAGCTGCATTCAAAACTGGCTGATTATCAGAATTAACCTAGGGCAGTTTGACAAACGCGTGTTCCTTGGTCTCACCTCCAAACATGCTGATTCAGTGGTGGTGGGATACCAGGAAATCTGTGTTTTTCCAAAGTTCTTCAGGTAATTCTCATGATCAGCCCACTTTGGGAACCATAGGCCTACTCGATGTAATTCCATTCTCCCCTCCCTGAGATGACCAGAAGGCAGAATAACTAATCCTGTCAAGTCCCCACATGAAAGCATTGCACTCTGAACCTATGGACTCTATCTGCATAACTATGACATTTTAATAATTCTAAGTAATATTCTCTTCCCAAGCAATACTGTGTCAGTAATAAACTGGTGTTTCATGATAATCATATAAACTTGAAGACCCCATATTTTGGCAAATTTAAGGGGAAAAAAAAACAGAGGCAAAAAAATGCCATAATTTCCATCATTTTTTTCTTGCTAGTAGTTATATAGATGTTAAACCTAGGTCTGAGTCAGAAGACAGTTGACTCAGGGAACTAGTTTATTTGGGAGATGTATAGGCCCAGCCCATAAAGAAGTAATAGACGTTAACACCAACAACTACGGTAACATAAATAAGAGTTATGTAAATGATAGAAACCAAGTTCATAAGAATATTTAATTCAGACTAGGGGATAAGGTCAGGAAGGGCTTTCCCAAGCAACTGGAATTTGGGATGAATTCTTAGCACGTGCAGGAATTAGCTTGATGGGAAGGAAAGGGCCGGCATTACAAATACCCCGTGTGCAGAGGTTTGGAGGAAAGAAAAGATAATAGCACAATTAAGGAGCTGGTAGAGCTTAACCATTCTATGCTTTGATATTTTCATCCGTGAAAGGGAATGAAAATGGTACCTACCAGATTAGGGCATCGTGAAGATTAAATTAGGTACTTAACGTAGAATGCTTAAAACAATGCCAGTCCCATGCTAAGTGCTCGACTCGTATCAGCTAGTGCTATCCGTCATTTGCCCGGTATGATCTTAGAACGAGTGGGGAAAGATGCGATGATGCAATCTGAACATCATTCTTAAGAAAGTCTCTAATCAAAAACCTCAGAGGACGATGCTAGGGAAAACAAAACACTCTGTGCAGCTGGGAGCACTATTTAGTACTATTATATAGCACTCAACGGAGGCAAGGAGGTGTGGTCTGCACAGTTTTTAAAAACTGAACTTTTATTTTTTGGTCACAGAATGGCATGTTTGTGTGAGAGTTCAGGTCTGATTCATGGCCTGAAAATGACATCTGATGTGCCTCTGATCTTCTCTGCGTCAAAGAACGTGAGTTAGTGTAGCGCGTACAGCTGAGTGTTTTCCTTCCTGATCCGGGAGGGGAAGGAGGGGAAGAGGCCAGGGCTCTGTGTGCGCAGGCAGCAATTACACTCTGAAACCCAGAGCCTGACAGTCACTGCTCCTGGGCAATCAACACTGCTTCCTGCCGCTGGGTGCTTCATGCCACCGAGGTCCTGGAACCTGAAGGGAGCAGGCGAACAGGTGGTAATTATGACTGACACAATGACGGCCTGTGCAGACATGTAACCACGGAACAAAACACCGCAGTTAGCTAACAAGAGATCGGTGGAAGTTTTTTTTTTTTTGCTGGCACTGTGTCTCCTGTCTGACACTTCTGGAATTGGAGGCAGGGAGGGGAGGCATTGTAAGCCTGGGTATTCAGAGGTATAATAGGCCAGCTGAGCTGAAGGGAGAATGCTTAACATTTGTTCCTTTAGCTGTGATTATATCAGCCCCTGTTTTCATGTTGATTGTCCACAGTGCTCTTTGCTGGCAATTTTCCCTTTTGAAAATGTGTCCTCTGGACGCTTTCTTTGATACAGTACAGCTTTCTCACACTCTGAGCCTTCTGAGCAATTTTCAATTTGTTCATGGATTTCCTGATATGGCGGTTCATAATATATACAAAAGAGGTTTTTATAATATAGACCGTTTTTTCTCTCTCTGCCTCGAGGGTTCCATGGAGATACTTTGTCCCTTTCAGAAGATAAGGAAGAGAAAAAGTGGAGAATGTTCCTGATTGGCTCTTCTGTTGGTTCCTGCAAAGTTTGTGGACATCACCTAGAGGCAAATTAACACTCCGTCTGAAAAAAAAAAAAATTGTCACAAATTCTATAATATCCAAAGAGTACCTTTGAGGCTGATTTTACCGGATTCCTTCCCCATACTAGCTTTCCTTCCCCAGATTTTTGGCCATGCCCTCCCCTGTGCTAGTTCATATGGTTCAGCGAATTATAAGTGTTCACTTGTTGGTCTTGAAGTTGTTTGAATTTCTGATTATATTCCAAGGTCTTGTTGCAGCACATCCACGTGCTGGTTGCTAATGAAAACAATTCTTGTTTCTTCTTTAAAGCACTAGATTTAGTCTTGTCTACATGACCCCATGGCATCATACAGATGTTTAGAGAGAGAATGAAGGTATCTTTGGGTGTGGGTAGTAATTTCTTAACCCCTTTATCTCCTTTTTGACCTGCTCCAAGAATAATCCATTGAAATTCTACCTGAAATAATTAGCATGTTTTTTTTTTGGTCCCCACAACTGCAAAAGTGTGAATATGTTTTAGTATAAAATTAGTATAATTTATATGATATTATAAAGTATAATACTCTCTTCCAATTCAATTTGGAACTTTCCGTTCTGTGGGTATATAACATTACAGCAAATGTTTTTTTTAAAAAAAGACATATGTTGACAGCTCTTTGTGGGACAATGGTGGTAAAAGAGGTCACGCTGATCCATGAGGACTGGCAAGGAGTTTGTAAAGCCATCCAAATTCCACCTCAACTTCTTACCTTGAACTGTAAATACCAAAATGTTTGGTTTCTGCAAAACATCTCTTAAATTTATTTTTTTCTTTAGGTTCCCAGGGACAGTGCTTCCCAAAATCTCCTCTGCCCTTGTTAGCCCTTTCCTTTTTGGGGGGGAAGGTTCTTCCCTTTTCCACCCACCAACTCTCAGGTTGCCTGCAACTCTGACTTTACTACTTTGTTTTGTTTTCTCTCAATCAACTTCACTATTAACCTTCTATCCCTTATGTAAAGATAGCCCCCAATATTCCAACTTAAACCTGACATACAGAATGGTCTTTAGTAGCATATTGTCCCTTTATCTTAGATAAACATGTTTCATAAAAATTCTCGGTGTCCCAACTACCACTCCTAACTGGAAGTAGTTCTGTCTGTTGGTTCAACCATGTTCTCTCAACCACTGGCATGATTCTTTCTGTTATTTGAGTCTTCTTTTCTTATACTTACTACCTCAGAGATTTTTGGTGTGGAGGAATCTTAGGAATGGAGACCAACCGTTGTACAGAGACTACGGCCCAAATAAAGTAAATTGTCCAGAGAAGGCCCCAGCCTTCAAGGCCCCAGAGCTCATGACAGAACTGAGACTCATTCACTCTCATGACAAGCGTTTCTAAAACACAGACCGTGGGCCAGGAGCTGTCCTAGGTGCTCTGAAGATAAACAGGAATAGGAATCCCTGGGGGGTAGTTCAAAAGATAAGTCATAAAATCAGATAAGTGCAGCAATGGAGCAGGCCGGGGCTTATTATGGGAGCTCTGTGCAAGGGCATCTGATGGTGGGACAAGGAAAGGGAAAGGCCAAGAGAGAGGAGGGCATTTTCTTGTCTCCCTCCTTTGACCTGTCCCTCATGCCACTGCTGAATGGATCTTCCTGGTCCAGTACAATTAGTGTGATAGCTCCAAAATTCCTTAGAGACAGTTGACTTGGTAAAGCCAGGGGATCTACAAAATTTAACCATGCCTTTACTTTTATTGTATCTGTATTTGGGGATGACTTGAAATTACATTTTGTATAATATTTTATTGAAGTTTCCTTCAGTAGGATGCTAACAGAAACCAACTTTGTATTTCCTATTACATTCCTTTCAAATAACCTCCCTGCGCTCACTCCTCCCTGGTCCTGAATGGAATTTCCATCTTTCCTTGGGGTCAAATGGCCCCTTCAGGTGGCCTTCCTGGGCAGGAAGGCTTTTGGACTCCAGGTTGACTTCCCTCTGTTGGGCCCTTGCCTTGCCTGGAGACAGGCCCCCTGCCCTGCCTGGGGGTTGTGCCTCTTGCTGGGAACTCAGGCATCCCTTTCTCTGCCAGCTCCAGCTAGTATGCACCTTTACAAAGTGTCTGTGTTCCTCAGACTCCAGAAGACATAGAACACTGCCTGCTCGTTTCTCTGGAAGCTCCCTCCTTTAGTTGGCTTTGATGAAGGAGAAACATGTCCCCCTCACTGCTAGGGGTACAGCACACTGACCTCTGTCCTCACAACACACCCCTTTGTAAAGACTGGAGGTGAATGGCCAAGGCTAACAGGATCCTGGCATGCAGTAGGAGGGCTTGGGCGTAGCTTTAGAGTGGGAGATACTTGACCAAGTCCTCAGCTTTTGAGGCCTCAGCTGTATGAATCAGAGAGGACTGAGGGCAAGCATCCTATTATATAGGGAGGCAATCTAATCTGGCCAGAAGGAACCTAGGGGACTTGGGCAGCAAGTACCCTGTTTTCACCTAATATTTGGGGTGCCTTGGGGGTGAGACAAAATCATGCTGAGGGCAATTAAAGTGCCTTCTCCCTACCAACATCGCTGCCACCACCACCAAGCAGCCCTTGGCACATACTCAAATTCAGTTCCATAACCCACCTGATGAGAACATTTATAAGACTTTTTCTCCTCTAGAACAAAATTTGGGGAGCAAATTATTTTTCCTGATTCTGAGCTTACCTGATTCAACCAAACGTAGCTATCCAACCTTATTTCCTGCTTTTCCCCATAATCAGCAGTCTTCTCTTTTTTTTGTTGACTTGAACTTAGTATCAGTTGGCCAAACATTTATACTAGGGTCATTCAAAATTCCTACCTCTCTGTCATGTCCTCATATTCATAATGAAGACGAGTTGCTAATAAGTTAATAAAGGATGGATAGAATGTCTTTATTTGAACCAGTAGTCACCAAATTTCAGGAGCTCATGACATGGATTTGAACAGGGTTTACTGGAGTTTTTTTTAGATCCAGGCACTCAAAAATAGAAGTTTGCAAAAAAAGTACCGTTGACCCTTGAACAACATGGGGTTTAGGAGTGCTGAGCCCCCCCACCACCACAGTCTAAAACCCATGGATAACTTTTGACTCTCCAAAACTTAACTATGGATAGCCTACTGTTGCCCAGAAGCATTACTGATAACATAAACAGTAAATTCATACATATTTTTGTTATATGTATTATATATTATATTATATATTACAATGAAGTAAGCTAAAGAAAAGAAAAATGTTACTAAGAAAACCATAAGGAAGAGAAAATACATTTAGTGTACTGTACTGAATTTATGGAAGATAATCCACATATAAGTGGACCCACGCAGTTCAAACCTGTGTTGTTCAAGGGTCAACTGTATTTCAGAAATAAGGTTCTCAGCAGTGGGATTCCAAGGTCATACTTATGGCCTCTATAGCAAGAATAAAAGATAATTGGTTTAGTTAGGTAGATCTACTTATACTATTAATGTTAAAGGAGAAATTGAGGACAACTGAGATCAGTGAGAGACCCAAATTCCTATTTTGTTTTGTTTGATGATTTTGAAGTACATGAGAAATGGGCCAGGAGAGACACTATAAGTAAAACACTGGAAAGTAATTGTATTTCTCAGTGTTGAATAGACGTCTCCTACACGTAAAACTAGCGTGTTAAATGGACGTCTCCTACCCGTAAAACTAGCGAGAATGGAGTGAATAGAAATACATAAGGGCTTAAGTCACTTCAGGCCTGAGATTCAAATCACATACTAAATGTACTAAATTTCATATGATAGAAAAACACAAAAGACCTTTACTCGCACATTTCACTTCAGGAGAGCTCATAGTAAGTCTGTGTGAGAGTGTGGAGCACAGCTGCCTGCTCCTGAGTGCCAGAGCTGTACCTGGGTGCCAGCCCCCCTGCCTCAGGCCATCAGAACCCATGGGCACGCCTTGCTGGTGATGATCCTATGTTCCCGCCAACAGGTGGCTAGCAAGTTCTAAGAAAAAAAAACCTTAACGTATGTAAGTCAGAGCTAGAAAAGTTTCTCAGACATCAAATGGACATCTCTTTCAAATCGGAGAATCAAATATAAAGGATGACCCAGAGGAAGTTCCCTTTAAGACAGAAAAGTGAGAGGAAATGGCCTGTGTTTAATCATCTTGTTTTGATGACTCCCCTGCTGCCCCCACCCCCACCCAAAATATTTGGAAAATTATCTAGATCCTCTGTGGAAAGGAAGCATTGACTGTATTTTCTTATTATTAATGAAACTTGGTTTTAGTTTTCTTTAAAAGTGAGGAATTGTATTCAGTTAAACAAGTAGAAAAGGAAGAGTGGACCCGCAGTTCCAGCTTGAAGGGACACCACATTATCAGTAAATAAGACAAGACAGGCAAGAAGGTACCATAGGAAGAGCAGGTCTTAGAATTTGTCACTTCAGCTGCCACTTAGGATCTGCTCTTGATTCAGTACAACTGAAATTGGCTAACCAACTTTATTTTGCCACATTTCCACTACATCTTCTGCAAAATAGCAGTAAGACCTGTTCTGCAGGATTATATGAAGTAAATGAAACAATCTTTTGGAAAATGCCTCAGATGTATTGGTATCCATATTAGTTTCTTTTCCCTTTGCCAAGTGACTTAGTCCATTCAGGCTGCTATAACAAAGTACCATAAACCAGGTGCCTTACAAAAACAAACATTTCTTCCTCACAGTTCTCGAGGCTGATGTCCACGATCATGATACCAGCATGGCGGAGTTCTGGGGAAAGCCCTCTCCATCTCTCCAGGGCTGCAAAGCGCCGACCTCTCGCTGTGTCCTCACATGGTGGAATTGGGACAGAACTCTCTAAAGCCTCTTTTATAAGAACACCAATTCCATTCATGAGGCTCCACCCTCATGACCTAAGCACCTCCAAAAGTCCCCTCCCCCTAATACCACCATCTTTGGGGGTTAGGATTTCAACACGTGAATTTAGAGGGGGTACACTCAGACCATAGCACCAAGAAAACATATGTAGGTGGATCCTACATGTATAGGTCAATCCCACCTTCAGTTGCACTTCCATCTGTCCCAGGAACTCTTGAACTGGCTGCACATTAGAATCACTTGGGGGAGATTTTTTAAAAATACTGGTGCCTACCTTTGACCCCAGACCAACTAAATGAGATTTTTCTGGAGATGGGCCTGAGGCATTGGTATATTTTTAAAGTTCCTCCAAGTGCTTCTGATATGCAACCAGTGTGAGAATCACTGTTAACCTCTTTGAGCTGTTTCTTGCAATGTAATTTATCAGAATATTCACTCTTCACTTTCCAATATAGTAGCCAATAACTACCTGTGGCTATTGAACACTTGCACTGGGGCTAGTCTGAAATCAAATGTGCTGTAAGCATAAAGGCAGCAACAGATTTGGAAAACTTAATGCGAAAATAAGAATGTAAAATATATCATTAATAATTTTTATACTGACTGTATGCTGAAATGATAATATTTTCTCTATTTTAGGTTAAATAAAATATATTTCTACCAATTATTTCACCTGTTCCTTTTACTTTTTTATGAGGGTACTGGAACATTTAAAATGACCTATGTTTCTCACTTTCTGTATCTGTTAGAGAGCACGGCTCTAGATCAGTGCTTTTTATAAGAGGATCCTTAGATTGCAAGTGTCATCACCTGGTAGTTTGTTAGAAATGCAAATTCTCAGACCCCGCAACAGACCTACTATATCTGAGACTCTGCGAGGCCCAGCCGTCTACTTCAACAAGACTTTCAGGTGATTTGAGAACCACTGCCCTAGATGATGGTCAAATCATACATTCTTTTGCATAGGAGTTTCCTTGTTCTCTTCCAAGTGGTCTACAATTTGGGAAAAAATGCCAAGTGGCGCTCCTCAAGGACTTTCTGTGTGAACTTAAAGACAAGAGTTCATTAAACCTAAGAGCAGCATCTTTTTTCTGGATACAAGGAAAACCCTTAGCAAATTAAAAAATTAAAGAGGTACAGTTGTATTTTAAACAAAATATTAGATTCTTGGGACACCTGGGTGGCTCAGTTGGTTAAGCCTTTGCTTTTGGCTCAGGTCATGATCCCAGGGTCCCGAGATCGAGCCCTGCGTCAGGCTCCCAGCTCAGCACAGAGCCTGCTGCTCCCCCTGCTCATACTTTCTCTCTCCCTCAGATAAATAAATAAAATCTTAAAGGATATATTAGATTCTTGACATTCTTGAATCTCTAAATTTTTTTAATTTTTTTATTGGTATGTTAATCACCATACATTACATCATTAGTTTTTGATGTAGGGTTCCATGATTCATTGTTTGTGCATAACACCCAGTGCTCCATGCAGAATGTGCCCTCCTTAATACCCATCACCAGGCTAACCCATCCCCCCACCGCCTCCCCTCTAGAACCCTCAGTTTGTTTTTCAGAGTCCATCGTTTCTCATGGTTCGTTTCCCCCTCTGACTTACTCCCCTTCATTGAATCTCTAAATTTTTTATATTACCCCTGCCTAAAATTTGTTGAGAACTTGTTAACTATCAAAAAGTTTAATATAGAATACCACTTAAAACACAGAGCATGAAATTTGTTGGGTGCTAGACATAATCATCAAAAAGTTATGGATGGTTTAGGGCGCCTGGGTGGCTCAGATGGTTGAGCGTCTGCCTTCGGCTCAGGTCATGATCCCAGAGTCCTGGGATCGAGTCCCGCATCAGGCTCCCTGCTCAGTGGGGAGCCTGCTTCTCCCTCTGCCTCTCTCTCTCTCTCTCTCTCATGAATAAATAAATAAAATCTTTAAAAAAAAAAGTTATGGATGGTTTCTGTTCTGGAGGTGATACCACCAGTCTCGGACATATTTACTTGCTCCTTGATCTGTATATTTATGCTTGTAAACTCACCCTGTTTTTTCCAGAGCGTGTTCAATCTCATCTTTCAGCCCCTTTGTCAACTCTCCTCCAAAAAGAAAAAGAAAATAACTCAAGGTCAAGCAACTCCCTCACCACCAGTAGTTTAACTTATCTGAAAGGAGATTTGAATTCTCAGAAATAAGCCTTAATTGGAAACTAGCAAATTAAACATTGACATTCAGTGAAAGCTAAGAGCTGTGTCCCTCTAAACTGAAAGAACAGGTGTTCTGAGCATCTCTGGAAGCTCTCAGGGACCACAGGCAGTCATCGGGCAGTAAGTACCAGGCACTCTGCTGAGCCCACCGGGGGGTGAGGCTCCTGTACCCCAAGCACGCCAGTGTGAATGGAAGCAGCTGGACCTGACTGTTTGTGGAGGTGGAGGGCATGACAGACCCAAAGGGAAATTTCCCAAGTGAAGGGAGACAAGGGATAGAGCTCACTCATCCATAATTTTGTCTAGATCATAGTGCCTGGAATATTTCACCATGCCAATTAATAGTATAAGGATGATAAATACAGAAGTTTGGTTTTATATGATAAACAAGGCATAAAAGTGGCAGAAACATATAAAACACTGTTAACGTTACTCTGATTCTTTTAAAGATTCTTCTAGAATTTTAGCCAAGCAGTATAGAGTAAGAGTTAAAAATCAGGCTCTAGAACCAGCTGTGAGATCCCATTCTGCCACTTGTAAGCTTTAGGACCTTTAAGAAGCTAACTTCTCTAACAGTTTCATCTCTTGTAAAATGCCATGCATCTCATGGAGCTGCTGATAGAATTAAACAGATCTGTATTTTAAACGTTTAATCTAGTACCCAGCGCGAAAGAAGCACTCAACAAATGGTAGATACTACTTTAAAAACTATCGTCAACATCAATACAATCCCTATTGTCATTTCCAAAATGCATAAACTCACACATATCAAGGAGGGAATCAATATTTTTTAAATGTCTATTGCAGGCAAGACACTGTTGGTATTATTTTACCCTTAGCAACATACTTAGAGGTAGGTGTTACTCTCTTCCTTTTACTGGTGGGCCAAGAATATTAAACAATTTGCCCAAGATCACACAGGTAGAAAGAAAGAGAGCCAGAAACTTCTACCCAAATCTAGTTGGCTCTAAAAATCTCATCTTTTCACTGTACCATATAGTCTACTTGGAATCCTTATCATTGAGGAAAAAAAAAAAAAAAAAAATATATATATATATATATATATATATATATATACCTATATACTATAGCTTTTTTCGGGGAGGGGATATTTTTTATTTTTATAGATAGAAAATTAAATTTTAACCAGAATGAACAGAAGTGCCATACATGTGAGAACTAGTAAGGTTTTTTCAGTTTTTATTTGGGCCATCTGACACATAGGGCCCTTGAACTCTGGGCTAATATTGGGTTCCTTTCAACGGCAACAGGAAACCCAGTTCTCAAGGGAGCTGGTACATCATAACAGATGCCCAGTTGCATATATGTTTAATTTTAACAAATAGTTTTTCATAACTATAGGATTTTCTATATTTATTAAAAAAATCTGGCACATGAGAAAATATCAAATTGTGCTATTCCACCTCCATATGTGCCAGTTATCTATAAATATAGAAATGCAATAATTATCGCTGAAACTGTTACTTGTTAGATTTTTGAAAACAGATAAATTATGAATATGAATTTGAAAAATAATTTAAGGAGTTAAGAAATGGATAAGGATCCAGAATCACTGACTTTCTAAATCAGAAAGGACCCTGGAAGCCACCCAGTCCAATACCCAGACGAGGTGTTTGAGTGTGCTCCACCACGTGGTTTTAACACCTGCAGGGACAGCAAGCTCACTACCTGTGTGGGCTCCCATTTGCTGTTGGATCACCCAAAGGAAAATTCCTTCCTTATGTTTATGCAAAGTCTATTAATACTAATGCTACTGTGAATGAAGCCACCCATACATGTCAGGCACTGTATTCATAGTGTTAGAGTCATTACATCCCAGAGTCTTTAACACATGTTATGGGACACTCATACACTCATATGTTCCCATGAGACGCTTTAATCATGGCACCAAACATGACACTTCTAATGAGTGGCCTAGTCTACCTGTCTCTAAGGACTATGCTCTTTCCACTGCATAGCAAGGCTTGCAGGTCCCAGGTGGTGCTGGTACCAGACTGCCTCCCTAGGGTAGCACAGGGCACGTTCAGTCCTATTTCCACAGGACATCTCCTCAAATATGTGACTGACATTCATCATGTCTCCACAGACATCCTCTTCTCCGGGTTCAATAGCCCTGATCCTTAATTTTGCGCACATAATAAAACTTTGTGTTTCTTTGCCTTTCTGGGAACTCTCCTATGGGATACATTCTAATTTGCCAATTTTCCTTTTCAACCGGAACGACCAGCAGGAATGACCTGAAGAGTGAAAAACAGATACCCATCATGACCTCGCTCTGGATACCTTAGTTCCATCATGGCAAACTTCCAGCTTTTCTGACAACCCCATATTGTCATCAACTCCTATCATCTTTATAGTCAACAAAATCCCCTAGTCTTTCTTGTTTTGGATCCTTCATCTAACAACACCTCTCTTGCTGGAAAAAAATGTCTCGCCATATGATTCACATGGCAAGTGACTGCTTTTTATACATTCCCCTACCTGGCTACAGCATTTGGCCTGGAGTGGTACAGGCAAATTAGAATCCTTCAGAAGAATTTATTTAACTGAGGCAGGAGAATTATTTTATTCCTATTGACTAAACTAGAAACATGTGAGACTGAGAGCTGTTCAAGGCCAGAGTTCCTTCCTCATAGAGAAAACAAAAAATTCACAAGGAGAATCAGAAATAAGGCAACTTGAAAAAGTCCTAACAGCACTCAAGTTCCAAGCCCACATGGTTTTCTTATAAGAGCCAAAAACTTCCCTCTGTGGTGTCCAGGAAAGTTAAGTTTGTGCCCCTTGTAACTCCAGGAGTCCTGACTAATTCACTGCTACCGTATCTCTGCTTGAGCAGTTAGTTGGCTTTTGGGATCTAAATGCTGGCTCCAACATCTATTTAATATTCTTAAATTCAGATCATGCTTCCATCTTATAAAAATACTTTGGACTCCTAATTTGATTATCCTTTCTAGCTTCATGTCATCTACAAACTTGATCATTTAGCTAGTAGACCTCTCATCCAAGTATTTAACAAAAACTGTAGAGCAGGGCAAGACGGTAGGATGGGACTTGATGAGACTCACCCATCAAGAGTGAATTAGTCTATCAGTCAGCAATATCCCCATGGCTTAGTTGTTCAGTTAGTAAAGAACCGAGTTCAAGTGTTGACATTTCTACAGTGAGTCTATAGTGCAAACTCCCAGCACCCAAACACAATCTTTCTTCTCTATGATCCAGCATTCCCATTACTGAAGTACCTTCCAGGATTGCAAAGCATAACGGGAACAAATGGCAATGTAATTTAAAAAATCAAGCATTGGGTTGAATAGCAAGAGACAAGGGAAATCCAAGACTTGGAGAGATCTCGTTCTCATTTTATGGATGAAGAATCCAGGGTCAAGGGACCCAGACCTTGCCATTCAGCTTGTTAAGTGTTTAAGTTCTTTTTTTCTTAAATAATGAATGTGAAGAATTAAAATGCTTTCAGCATCTATTTCATGCATCTGTTGAAATAATTATGGTTTTCCTTACTCAGTTATGTGCTTTTTCAATATAAGAAAATGATTCCTCTTAAAGCTAGAACCAGGCTGACCTAGATGACAGATTATCTGGGGGTGGGGAAGGGTGTTGAAAGTGGAAAGATGGTAAAAGTATGAGGAATAACCAAAGATAAACTCTATACATTTCAAAACTGCAGTGTCAGCTTCCTCTGGGCTTTGCCTCCATGAACAGCAAAATAGTGAACAATGAATAACCTTTGTAGTCTCATAAGCTTGAGTACAAATCACTCCACCTCTTTTTGGCTGAATCCTGGTGTGAACACGCCCACTTCACAAGGCTGGTGTGAGGCACAAATGGCTATACTGTGTAAAGAATACTGCCCAGCTCTGGCTACATAGTAGTTTCTCAGTAAATTTTAGTGCCCTTCCCTCCCACTTTATTTCTTCTGACAATATGTTAAAAGGTATAAAAATATTCACTTTCACTTTGGAGAAGTAGGAACAATAAAATTCAACTTTCTGAATGGCTAAACAAAATGTGGTATATACAGACAATAGAATATTATTCAACCTCATAAAGGAAATTCTGCCACATGCTCCAACATGGATGAATCTTGAGGACGTTATGTTCAGAGTTTTTTTTTTTTCCGAGTGTCGTCAACTCTTTTTTTAAAAATTATTAACATATAAATTAACGTATAATGTATTATTTGTTTCAGGGGTACAGGTCTGTGATTCATCAGTCTTACACAACACACAGCACTCACCACAACATATACCCTTCCCAATGCCCATCACCCAGCCACCCCATCCCCCCACCTCTCTCCCCTCCAGCAACCCTCAGTTTGTTTCCTGAGATTAAGAGTCTCATATGGTTTGTCTCCTTCTCTGGTTTTGTCTTGTTTCATTTTTTCCTCTCTTCCCATATGATCCTCTGTCTTGTTTCTTAAATTCCACATATCAGTGAGATCATATGATAATTATCTTTCTCTGAATGACTTATTTCACTTAGCATAATATCCTCTAGTTCCATCCACGTCATTGCAAATGGCAAGATTTCATTTTTTTTTGATGGCTGCGTCAATTTTAAATTAAAAATGTAACATGAGGATTTCTAAGTATTATATTCCCCTATCTATAAAAGCCCCAGAAAGTGCACAGTCAGCTTCATTGGGGTCTTGTGGATTTTTTGGCTGGAAAAGTAGAGCATGAGTGCAGAGGCAGGGTCCACAGTAAAGAGGGGGTGAGCACCCACGTTCAAGAGCCTGCAGTTGACAGTGGCCCCCACAGCCACTGCTGTTCTGAGTTCAGCAGTGCTGATCACTGCGGCTCTAGAAACTTCCACTGACTCCTCCCTTCTCAGGCTGATTCTGAGGCTGAGAGATAGTAGAAACATCAAGTTTCATCTTTTGTATTTTCTCATTCAACTCATCCTAGTTTCGGGTTTGTAATAATATTTATCATCATCATAAAAAGAAAGCATGTCAGCTAATA
The DNA here is from genome assembly GCF_009762305.2 of Zalophus californianus. Classification (NCBI taxonomy): domain Eukaryota; kingdom Metazoa; phylum Chordata; class Mammalia; order Carnivora; family Otariidae; genus Zalophus; species Zalophus californianus. The sequence continues at coordinate 11,596,640 of NC_045601.1, read as the reverse complement.
TCTTAGTATTAAGGAAAAAAATCTTACTAGTAAAATCCTGATCAGTGTAGCTCATGGTAGTAACTAGCTCCTCTGAACTCCTAGCACTTAACTGTCTGCACTGTTCAATTGACATTTGTCATGTGGGCTTTGTGACATATCTTTCTTGTTGTCTTGTATTGTCATCTATCACCGAGTCAGATTCAGTAAATTCTCTAACAAAATTTGACATCATCATTGCCTTGGGGTTGATTGTGCATCCCTTGGCTGTAGAAGAAAAACACATGCAGACCTTTTCTGTTGTTGTTCAGCATATTTTCTCTGGCTTTGCCTTCTAAACTGGTGTGATCTAAAATTGCCACTTAATATTTGAGACCTCCATCCTGTCTCTCCAAACTGCTGCCAGGATTATCTACTTAAAATGCAGATCTTGTCATGTCGCTTCTATGCTTAAAATCATCGCATTCATCCATTTCCTTAATACATACTTTTTGAGCAATGACAAAGCGGAACATAGCCAGGCCCTGACTTGGTTGTTGGGGATACACAGATGAGAAGACGTATTCCTGTCCTCGAGGAGCTCACAGTCTTGTCAAGAGACTGCAGTATAATGTGGGTGCTAACAGACATGAGTACAAGGCTTCACGAGACATGAAGGAACATGAGGTGTGGGAGTTTAGGGATGGTTGTGCAGAAAATGCACCTTCCCACTGGATAACACTTGGTATGGGGATCTCCAGTTCCCCCTTGGTTCTCCTTGCTTCTTTGGACTTCAGTACTAGAAGGTTGGAATTAGGTATAACCATCAGTATCAGCAAGAGAGAATCCTGGAAAGACAGCACTTTTGAAACAACTGGCAGTCCATGATAAGATATTTACAATATACATTAGACAAAGAACTCTAAGAATACACACGGCATTACTATATCCATAAGGAAAATGCAAGCAAGCCAGTTTTTCAAAATGAACAAAACACTTGGACAGATACTTGGTAAATGAGCCATCCAAATGACCATTTAGCACAAGAAATGATGGTCAATGCAAGATGGTATATTCATCAGGAAAATGCAAAATAAAACCACAATGAGATATCACTACATGCTCACCAGGATGGCTAAAATTTTCAACAACTGAAAATACTAAGTACTGGTAAAAACGTAGAACATCTGGATCTCTCCTCCATTGCTGGCAGACATATTAATTACTACATCCACTTTGGAAAACTTTTTGGCAGTGTACAAGACTGGAATAAGAATATTCATAGCAGTTTTTCTCATAAGAGCTAAGACTGGGAAACATTTCAAATGACCATCAGCAGTAGAATGGGTAAATATGCTTTAGTTATATTCATATAATGGACTAGTAAGTAACACTAAAAAGGAATAAATTTATGCTTCCAACAGCATCATGGTGAATCTCACCAATATAATGTTGAGCATAAAGCGAAACACAAAAGAATTCAAATTGACCAAAAGTAATCTATGGGATAAGAGTCAAAATAATGGTAAGTTTGGGGGGCGGGTATTTACTAGGAAAATGCAGGATTAAGCTTTCTGGAATGCTAGCAGTATTCTCTAACTTGATTTGGATATGTGTGTAGGGGGGATTTTATTGAGTTACACCCTTATTATTTGTGCACTTTATTGTGTATATACTATACCTTAATAGGATTTACTTGTTTAAATTATTACTACCTTTGAGCTTTGGGTATCTGAGTTGTCCTACCCTCCAGCTGTCAGTGTCTCCATGTCTGGTCCAGTGCCATATCTGCAATCGGAGGCTCCTCTGCCCACAATAGGTTGGAAGTGTTTATACCAAATACCCAAATCCAGGAATCCAATTTTTTTCTAAATATGCATCACGCATTTAAGCTGCGTAAGGGATGACATAGCTTTGGTGATCATCCCCCCATGGTTGTAGAAAAAGCTACGAGCTGTTAAGGACCATCATCAATGGGCAACTGTTTGCCTTGTAAGCAAACTTGTAAGAAGGAGAACTTGGATCAGGAGGGCTTCTTCCCAATAAAGTTCAAGGACACGCTGCTCTGTTCCACACAATTCCCTTGAATATGTAAAACACTGGGCATCAAGTCAGGGGACACGGCCCAAATTTTCTCTTACAGGGGAATTCTGCAGCCAAATGCAGTTGGGCAAAAGTTTGTTACAGGAATTCCAGCTCTCTGACCAGCAGAGGTTGAATGGTCTCCATTTTCTTAATTGAATGAGAAAATACCTATAAATCTCGAATACTGCAGCAGTGTCTCCGTGAACAGTTCCTCACTTAAAAGTGGTCATTATTGATTGGGCTGTGTCAATTCCAATGCCTTCCAGAATGGATACAATTAGAACAATAAAAGCTGAGGACACAGTTTTCTGGTGACATTACTCCCTCACAAGACTTTCTCATCTGCATCGACCGAGTCAGTAGAAGATAAAAGCATCGAGTTCAAAAGATCTGAAAGCATCCAGACTGAAACACCACAGGAGAATTAAATAAGGCTCCGTGTGTCCCATTAGGAAGTGTCTTCTAGCTGTGAGGAAAGCCACGCCTCCCTCCTACATCCGCACTGTCTTCCCTCCTCTCCTCCACCTCTCTGCTCAGCCCCTATGGAGCAGCAGGAGTCCCCTATGCCAGACGTCTGCTTTCCATAGAGCTCCTTAAACACACCTTCAAATTGGGGTCCAGATAAAAATACTAAAGAGAGAAAAGAATTATATCACCCATCATTGTATATTTTATCCTTGCTTGCATTGCCTTTCTGCCTGGGAGACAAAAAGATCTCTGCATTCCTACAACGACTCCAACATCCATCTCCTTCCATAGGTGAACTTCCCATAGGTGAATACTGGCTTCCAATTCAAAACCTGAGATCCTGATGTGAACTTGATCCATGTAAATTTTCATCATTATTAGACCACCATAGCAAAAAAGGGGTCAGAAATCTTGGGGTAGTTTTGCTGACCCTAAGAACAGTGCAATGGGGTTTATTTGTCTTTGTGTCACCAAATGCCTCCTATTCTTGATTTTTCTCTTTACTGGCCCAAGACTTTGGGTCTTTTTTTTTAGGTACCCCCAAAGAATGTATGGAGTGCTTCAAGTGGCCCCAACTAAACATTGCTAGTGCTAACTTTTATTATAAATAGGTAATAGCTTAAGATGTGATCTTTAAGGGAAATCGGGGGAGCCCCCATGGCTTTTACCCCCAAATACTTTCTTACTATTCTGTTCTCTGGGTTTCACGAAACAGGCATTCAGAGCAACCATCCATCTGATGAGATCAGTGGTACCACCTGCTGACCGTGTCCCTCTCTGTTTCCCAGTATCTTGGGTGAAGTCTGAATTATCAGTCTCGACCAGAAGGCAAAATGAATTTGGACTAAAACGACATGAAAAATACATGCTGTACCAAGAGAATAACAGAGCTGAGACTTGATGCAGAATTCCAGAGCTAGAATTTCCAGGATATGCAAGGGAAGTAGCACGAATAGATCAGGGCACACAGAGATAACACCGAAGCATCTACTAATTCTGTACTAGCCCCAAAGTCAGGCTGTTCAAGGCCTTCTGGTCCCACTGCAAAGCTGGCCAACACATCTGTTCATACCAGAATTTGAAGTCATTATATCGTATTCTGCTTTCTTGTAATTACAGAATTGATAAGGGTTCAGAAGATAAGTCAGGATGGGAATCATTGGTTTGCATCTGCCTGGTTTTGAATTCTCCAGGGGAAAAGGAAGAACGAAGAAGTGACCAGCTTGGAAACTATCTTCTGACCTGCTGGAAACTCTTCTCTGCTTCAGCAAGACTATTGCGACTATTGCATGCCAAGTGCCACACCAGATTCTGGAGATAATGAGTTCACTTTTTGATGGCTTGAATTTGAAATATCAGAAGACAACTGGAAGTACTAGAGGGGAGTTCACGCATGAGGTTAAGTACTGGAGGTATGATTTTAAAGTCATCCATGGGGAAGACATGGTTGAAAACAGGAGTAAATAAAACTGCCCAGTGAGAGCTTGTAGAATGAAGAGAGAAGATGGTACCAAAGGGAGAGTCAACGTTTAAGGAGAGGATAAAGGCAAAGGAGCCAGTGAAGATAAAATGAATATGTTTCAAAGACACGGGAGCAAAATCAGGAGGAGTTTCAAAGAGGAAAAGTAAGTACTGGTATCAAGCTGCAGGGAAATCAGGTGAAAGGAAGATGAAAGCTGATGACCTGATTTGATTTGTCAATTAGAGACTGATCACTGTTGACAATGTCTATGGAAAAGTCTGGAGCGGGAATGGGGCAGGGGCAGAATCAAATCAAATCGTGTTGATGAGTCAGGTGTAGGTCAAGAAATAGAGGGGTTTGTTTTAAAGGGAGTTTGAAAAGGATAATAGTTGAGGGAGACACAGAAGTTTTTGTAGGAGAGGTTTTTCTCCTAAGATGAAGGAGATCTAAGTATTTTTGTAGCCAGAGGGGGTAGGAGCCAGTGTAGAGAAAGAGCAATCGAAGATTTAAGAAAAAGAGGGAATAATTCATGTAGCAGAGACTTGGGGGAAACAAAAGGAGTTAGGATCAAGAGTCCACACGTGCCCAGGTTAGCCTGCAAAAAAGTGAAGGTAAGGAAGGGAAAAATAAAAAAATAAAAAGCCAAGTAGGTAAACCAGAGAGCAAGGGGTAGGTGGAATTCATCCCTAAAAGTTCAGGCTGTCGGGGGGGAAAAGAAAGCAAAGAGAGAGCTGACAGACTCCATGGCTCACACCTTTTCTGTTCTCCCAAGTGAGGAGGGAGGAAGGGAAGGGAGGGGAGGGGAGGGGAGGGGAGGGGAGGGGAGGCACAAAGAGGAGCCCGTAATCAGAAAGCAGCAGTCTGAGATGATTTCGGGGGTGAAAGTTTGACATATTTCCGGATGTAGTCATGGCAAACACCAGCACGTTCAGTAATCCTGTGGGAAATCCAGAGCCGAGGTAGACAACGAGGGAGAGAAATCAAGTGTTTTAAATCAAGATTTGGAAACAAGTAGGAAATTCACTGGACATGACCATAATGAGGAGCACACCACACGGCCCAGTCCTGTTTCTCCAACATGAGGATCAACACCAAAGTTAATCTGAAGAGCTCTCAGAGCTGGGCTTAGAAGGTCGAACACAATAACATTACAACAGGGATCAGACCTCACCACTGACCCTAACTGTCTCATGCCTTCGATTCGTTTTCCCCTTTGCAGGTGTGTATTTGAAGCACAAAGTGCTCTTTCTGTCCTTTCTTCATCATTTTATTTTTATTCCATTTTAATATTTTTTTCTCATCTAAGGGTGTTTTTACATAACGTCTCATTTACCATCTCTCTGCAAAGCCATAAACTCTAGGTTGGTTGCTGAGAATTAACAAGCTTGGGGAGAAAAAAGAAAAGAGAAGACAGAAAAAAGTCCTGTTACCTTAGGTCTCCCAACCTCAATCCATCATAAGCCCAGAAACACCTCCTTTCCCACAACCGACTTCCCCTCCCCCACTCAAGGATGAGAGACGCGGTCGGGTCAATCCTCAATCATGGTTTTATTGGAAAATATTTTTCCCTTCATCCATTCCCACCATCCTTGTCCTCCATATTTTAAACTCACCTGCCACTTACTGAAGATCTCATGTCCCTGGCTTCCCTTTCAGGAAATGAAATGTCACGCAGAAGCTTTGGGAAGACTACGTTGAGCTTCAAAATGAATAATCCCCCAAATCACCCCAGTAATAATTTGGGATGACACGGGGCTCAAAAAACTGAGACTGGAGAGTGGAAACTGGCTCTCCTTCCTCCCCACAAGCCTACCAGACCGCAGCTGAATCATATAACTCACCCCCAGGGTGTCACCAATGCGGGGAGTGGCCCCCAAAAGGCCAGCTCTGACAAGGGAACCACAGGCCATCCAGCCCAGGCACGGGCAGGAGCTGACATGGCATCTCCCGGACTCGCACGTTTTCCTCTGCGGGGCTGTCAATCGAGCGCCTTTTGTGACAACTAAATTTACTGGAAAAAAATTCAAAATTATTTCAGTGGCAGCCAGCTTCTGAAATTTTCCAAATGTACGTTTTTAGCTCTCTATTTCCCTTAAGCCATATGATGTCATTTGCCTCTCAATCCCCGAGTGCCAAAAATTCTGCTTTCATATCTTTGAAATTTGCCAAACTATAAAAACCTCAGATCTCAGTTTGGGTTTTTATCCCCCACACCCAAAAATGCAAAAATTACTTTCTCTACTTCTCAAGTAAGAATATCAATGACAAAAGAAAAAATCACAACTCACAAATCCATGAAATCTTTTACCATGTTCCCCCATTTGGGCTAATGGGCTGTCCTAATTTTATTCAGAATTTTCATTTCAATAGCTTGTCAGCTGCTATTCCAGGATATACCTCAAACTCCTGAAGCTCTGGACTTGACAGGTAAGAGAGAGACTGATTTTCAAATGCAGTACTTTGCTTTAGGATGTATTCATTAGTGATTTTTGAAGTTAGCACATTTTCCCACTGATTTGGAAGTTTCGTAGGTTATATATTTACTGAAGCTTTTTAGTTGACCCAAAAGAGAGGGGGGGGGGGGAAAGCCTTCATTCTACTTCCTTTTCTAATTACAGTCCCATTTCCTTAGCAAGTCCTTGAAAAAAGAATTCCCCAAGTCTCTAATCATCTCTCTAGTTGTAATCTCCATAATTGTGTCCCTTCCAGATTCCTTCCTGGCACAGCCCAGAGAATGATTTGCTCCATGTGGTTAAAAACCTTTTATTTGATGCCAGTTAGGACTTGTTTTCACGGCTTGCCTCCTTGGGCCTTAACGCTACACTGGATGCGACTGATCACTACAGGCTTGTGACTCCCATCCTTGTGCCATTACCTTATTGTAGTGGCAAACTAAAGCCTGCCCACCAGAAGTAAGATTCTGGGATCGCACCAGGCTACTGCATCCTCCCCATTTTTCTTTTAGCCGCCCAATGGATCCGTTCAATGTAAAAGCATCATGAAGATAATTATTTCTCCCCTAACACCAGCTCAAAAACAAATCAGGGTTCACGGATCTTAATACATTCTTAGATGAGTGATTCTCAGACTCAGGCAGCTGTGCCCCCAACCCCTCTCCAGGGGACATGTGGCAATGTCAATTTTTGTCACAACTGGGGGAGGGCCTCCTACTGGCATCTGATGGGTAGAAGCCAGAGATGCTGCTTAACATCGTGAAATGTACAGAATAACCTCCAACCACAAAGAATTATCTGGCCCCAAATGTCAATAGGAGGATGTTGGGATACCCTGCGTTAGATGAACCGTCACCCAACCACAGCAATGAGGCCACTAAGACTGTTTCTTAGACATTTCTGTATCCCTGGCCCCTAGAAGACTATCCGGCATATGATAAGTCTATTGACTTTTTTATTTTTATTTTATTTTTTTAAGATTTTATTTATTTATTTGACAGAGACAGAGAAAGCGAGAGCAGGAACACAAGCAGGGGGAGTGGGCGAGGGAGAAGCAGGCTTCCCGCTGAGCAGGGAGCCCGATGTGGGACTCGATCCCAGGACCCTGGGATCATGACCTGAGCCGAAGGCAGACGCTTAACGACTGAGTCACCCAGGCGCCCCGTCTATTGACTTTTTAAAAAATCCCTCACTGGTCTTTCAAAGATTAGTAATCTTCAATAGTAGGAAATCGTTACTTAAAGTCTAACTAGAATTCTTTTTCCTGCAAATTAGACCCTTTCTTCCTTGCTCTGCCCTTACTGAAGGTAGAAAACTGCTATACACACTCTTCTATATAATGGATCTTTGCATCCACCATTTGAACCCTAGGATATGGAGTCCGACTAGGGGTGGAGGCTACCTATATTCATGAGAATTCCTAGCTCTGTTGGAGGATTCTACCAAAGATACTCTGGGATGGACAAGTAGGCCCTCTTATGCCTAGATTAAGGCTCTCATAAAGGAGAGGGACATTTTATCCTATCTAACACCGAGAAGGGTCTCTGGGGAGGTGGGAGCCACCTCCAGGTATAAGAAAGTCAAAGGACAGTGTTATGGACAATGGCTTAGAAGGACATCTCAGATGGTGTCCCCGTAATACCTTTCCCAGCCAGACCCTGGGATCTAAGATCTTGAAAGAGGGGTTGTAACTGAAAGCATGAGCTCGGGGGCGTCTGAGTAACATGACAGCTGCAACAGCAAACAGAATCGGCCACAATGAGAGTCGGAAGTGGAGGTGAAATGGGAAGTGAGATCCGAATCTGGGAGGGAAGCAGCATGAAAGGAAGTGCACAGAGTGTCCAGCAAGGGCACAACTCTGTGGACTGTTCTCTAGTACCACCGGGTGGCTCTCCAGAAGCATAAGGAGTATTTCACAGCCCCTTAATGTTGCAGAGTCCAAACTGATCCCTATAATGCAATCTCCCTAGGAGGGCTCGAGGAAACAGCATCAGGCTGAACCCCGTGGGCCTATGGCCTTAGGCTGTGGTGGTACTTATACTCTAAGATACTCTGGTCTCATGCTGGGACCTCTGATGTTTTAAAATATTGTTAAATCACCGAGCCTCTCAGCCTCTAGGAACCTGAATGTCTTTTTGAGTCATATGATCACTGAACTTGTAGAATAATATTCTCCTTTGCTAACAACAATTGACATCTGCCCTAATAGGTGACAAAGATTTTTAAATTTTTAATTATATGTAAACATATAATTTAATTATGTATGAATATATATAATTATATATGAATGTATAATTAAGTTATATAATCTATTATTCTATTGTATATACTTTGATTATATGATATATAATTTATTATATATTATTTAATAATGATATTATATATGAATATATGATTATACGTGAATATATAATAAAATACAATTTAATTATATAATCTAATTATATACAAAATTGTATTATATACATAACATAGCTATATATATATAACATAGTCATATGCATATCTATCTGCATTTAGTTATGGTTCTGCACCAAACGCCTCCACAGCGCAGCCATTAGATGCCCAGATTAACTGGTTTGGGTTCCATGTCTTTTACGTACACTGATCACTCCCTAAGGAAGTTCCACTTAATTATGAGGCCTTCTTTCTATGCGCATTACACAATTCACCTGGAGGGAATTCAAGTTCTGATTGCTGATATTATTTGATCTTTCTTTGTATTAGAGCTCCTCCTGTGTCTAGGAATTTCGAGTGAGAAATTGCCTGTTATTCCTCCTCTCTCTCCCTCTTTTCTACCTTGCCCCTTCCCCACCTCCCCTTTCATTAACCAAGCCTCCCATCCTGTCCGGAACTTTTGTGATCACTTCTTCCTGCCTCCCTCTCACCCCAGCCACCACCATCAACCTAGTTCTAATGATATTCCTGGGCTCCTAATTCATGGTGGCACTGGGGCTGTCCCAGATCCAAGCTCTGGTCCAGCTGGCCACCCAACTCATTCCTGGAATATAAGTACATGTGTTTGTCTTGCTGCATCTCTGCTTCTTGGTACTAAAGGTCCAGGCAGTAGGTTCTAACTGCCTCCTTCTGTCCAGCCTCCCGTCTTGGGAATGCGAATGGAGGCTGGAGGTGCCCTCGGCTTTAATCAATGAGTGTGATTTACCTGGCCTGTCCCCTAAGGAGCACATTTAGATAGTTCCTACAGACGTTAAACCCTTAGTCATTGGTCCCCTCTTCTGGCTTCTAGACTTGTGTACCAACTTCACTCAGCATCTTAAGTTACTATTGTGTTTTGAGCCCAGATATTAATTTTCTACTCTCCTGTTTAAATATATATATATATAGAGAGAGAGATACACATATATAATACACATATATCATATATATTCAAATATGTATATATAAATATTTGAACTTGTGTTGCTACATACTTTGAAAGAAGAAATGCTCTAAAGCATGAATCCGTATGCCATCTCAAAAGGAAGACTTCCAATGGCTGCTTAATTTTTTATTAATATTTATTTTCCCCTAATTATAGAGATGATGGACATTCTTTGCAGAAAACTGGAGAAATATACTTAGCACTGAGATAACCACTATTAATATGTTAGCATATTTTTTAAACTTTTGTGTCTATAAATTCACACACACAAAGAGTTAGTTCATACTGAACACTCACTTTGGTTTTCTGCTCTTATCACCAATTACTGTTTTTCATGTATTATAAATATAGTACCTACTCACTGGTAGAAAATGCATAAAATACAGGAGTACAAAGTTATATCTCTTTTAATTTCACCTAAGATGAAAATCGTAGTATTTCATTCTGCACATTTAAAATTTTGGGATAATAAAGTTTATCATTTTGAAGGACCCTTTTTTCACAATCCTATATGTTCATAATATGAGTATCTTCCCTGATCATCTCAGTTGGTTTGCAGCACCCAACAGCTCTGATTTTGTGGTTTCGTTTTCTTTGGAATAAAGGCCAGTGTATATCACCTATTGATTTTGTGATTTTTTAATAATTTTTAGCTTTGAAACTGTGCTCAACCCTCAAAAAGAACATGTATTCTCACCTTAATATATATTGATCGCTTCAGTCTCATTAAATGTATTATTTACATTTTCTATGTCATTATGCATTTTTTATTTCCACAATCTTTGAAGACCTAAAAGATCATGTTAAAGGCTTCCACAACAGTCTTTTAACAAAGTTATCATTTTTTCTTTCAAGAAATGTTGACTGATATGTGTAGTTAAGACAGATGGCTCTTAAAAGGACATTTCATAATTCATTGTATTTTTTATCAAAATAAAAGAACTGTGGTTAAATGTTTGTTACCTTAATTTCTATTTTGTCTGATATCAATTCTACCACCTCATACTGCTTTCTTTTGTTGTTTCCCTGATAAATATCTGATAAACACTTAATTTTAAGTTTTTGGTGGTTCTTTCTTGACAAGCAACTCTTGTAAGCAGATGATAGTGAGATTTTATTTTACTTTAATCTTTTCCTCTTATTTATTCCGCATGGTATATGCGGAATTGTTTTTATCATTTTATGATTTTGTTAATGTCCTTTGGATATTACTTTAGTTTTTTGTTGTTGCTGTTGTTTAGGCAACATTTTGCTGCCTTCATCTTCTTTAGTAGTTTGGTAAGTATATATTTTATTTATGATTCTATTAGTGGTTAGACTTACGCTTTCAAAAACATCTTTAGTTGGGGACTGGCTTCAGTTACCTGAAATAGAAAATCATCCAGACCAGGACTCACTGTTCTCACAGAACAGGAAGTCAAAACACAGAAGTACAATGTTGTTCAGCTGCTCCCCAGGGTCTTCCATATTCCAGACTCCTCCCCTTGCTCTGCTCTGTGGCCCTGTAAACATAAGACGAGCATCCCACAGAGGCCACCATGTCCTAGAGGAGGGTTGTACCTTTGCCTCCCACCCACATTCCAAACAGGAAGAGAAAGGAGCAAAGGGAGAAGGGGAAGGGGGGAAGGAGGAGAAGGAAAAGGAGAGAAAGAGAGAATAGGAAGAAAGAAACAGTTGTCTATACCTGTGTAAGGAAGAAAGAAAGAAAGAAAGAAATAGGAAGAAAGGAGAGAAAGAGAGAAAAGGAGAGAAAGAGAGAATAGGAAGAAAGAAACAGTTGTCTATACCTGTGTAATAAAACTTACCCAGAACCTGCAGTGAGCTTTCTCTTCTGTCTCATGGCTAGAATTGTGTCACACAGCTTCCTCTGGCAACAAGCAAGCTGGGAAATAGAGGATTTTTTTTTTTTTTTGGTCTGGGTCATTTGCCACTCCGAACAAACTGGGTTTTTCTTAGGAAGAAGGGGGAGTATTTTAGGCAAACAATTAGAAATGGCTTACCCTTATTTCAAAGGTTGTCAAAGTCAAGAATGAAGCAATCTGTTTTGTCTGCCTGCTTCTGCTCGCCCCCAATTCCCACCCACAACCACGCTCCTTCACAACTGCATTCTAACTCCGGCTGTTCATAAATTTAAACATAAAATTTAAACCCATTTTCTTCCCTAAATTATAATTTTACATTATATAACTTCTCTTTCAAAGGTTTTAAAATCACACTAAAATCACATTAAATTTATAATGATTGAATTTCACTCTTCAGATTCTTTTGAACCATGAAATTGCCTTTCTTACATTTTAGGTTTTGGTTCTTTTCTCAATTGTCTAAAGTAAAGCATTCAAGTGATTTTTGAAAATATGTGTATGTAGGTGGCGTATACCCCACTCTCTTGCATGTGGGAACTTGTCTTCCCAACTCCACACTCACATGCCGAAATTGTGCATCACATTTGAAGATAGTTGTCATTGAAAATGATCTCAACTCATTCCGGCCTCTGATTACTTTATAGCCAAAAAAGTACTTGCTCTTGCTTAAGTCTAGGCTCTATAGTTTTCGAATTCCAAAAATAAAACAAAACATAAATGTAATTATGAACAGCACGGATCTTAATCAGAGTTTTCTGGTGATATGGAGGCAGCAATCACATTGGATACCATCAACGAGACTTCTAAAAATGTATTTCTCCCACTGCTCTCTTTTCTTAAAGTTCCATCCTTTATAGCAGGTCCCATCTTGCTGCATCTGTGATTTTTCTTGAACATCTGGCTTTACATACCGTCCAAACTCTGTTCATATACTTTTCATTTTTAACTTATTTTTTAATTTGCTCCTTTTTGTGTACAGTTTATAGATTTTAACAAATGGAGTGGTGCAAACTTCACACCAAACAGGATACAAGAAACAGGAAACATCACCCCCAAAGTTCCCTCATGCTGCTTCTTTGCACTCAAACCCTCCCTCTTCCCCTAATCCATGGCAACCACTGATCAGTTCTTCCTCTCTACCATTTTGCTTTTTCCAGAATGTCATATAAATGGAATAATGTGATATGCCATTTGAATCTGGCTTTTTTTCATTAACATAATGTATTTCAGCCTCATCCATGTTATTGCATGTACTAATAGATTGTTCCTTTTTATTTCTGAGTAATATTCCATTGGATGGATGTACCACAGTGTCTATATCCACTTACCATTGTAGTGAGTGGAATTACATCTCCAGAAAAAAATGTGTTCCTGTTCTTACCTCCATTATCTTCAAATGTGACCTTATTTGGAAAGAGGGTCTTGGCAGATATAATCAAGTTAAAATGGGGCCACACTGGATTAGGGTGGACCGTAATTCCAATGACAGTATCTTTATAAGAAAAAGAGATTTGGATACAGAGACATGAGAAAGAAAGCCATGTCAAAATGAAGACAGATATTGGAGTGATATATCTACGAGCCAAGGAACGCCAAGAATTGCCGGGAGCCACCAGAACCTAGGAAGAGGCAACGAAGGATTTTTTCCCTAGAGCCTTCAAAGGGACCATGGCCCTGCTAACATTTTGATTGTGGACTCCTAACTTCCAGAACCATAAGGAAATAAATGTCTGTTGTTTTATGCCACTGAGTTTATAATATTCTGTTATGGAAGCCCCAGGAAACTAATAAAATCAGTTGGAGGATATTTAAGCTATTTACAGTTTGGGAAATAAATTACAAATAAAACTGTGATACAAATTCATGTATAGGTTTTGTGTGAACATAGGCTTTTGTTTCTTTCCTTGAGTCAGTTAGGAGTGAAATTGTCGTGTCATATGTTAAATGTATAAGTTTATAAAAAAACAGCCATGATGTTCACCAAAGCAGCTCTCCATTTTGCATTCTTACCAGAGATGTATGAGCATTCCAGTTGCTCTTCAACCCCTCCACCACTTGGCTTTATCAGGTTTTGTTTGTTGATTTTTAAAAAAAAAATTTAGCTCGTAGAGAGACAATTATCATATGATCTCACTGATATGAGGAATTCGAGAAACAAGACAGAGGATCATAGGGGAAGGGAGGGGAAAAATGAAACAAGATGAAACCAGAGAGGGAGACAAACCATAAGAGACTCTTAATCTCAGGAAACAAACTGAGGGTTGCTAGAGTGGGGGGGCGGGGTGGCAGGGCTGGGGGGGCCTGGGTCATGGACATTGGGGAGGGTATATGCTATGGTGAGCACTGTGAATTATGTAAGACTGAAGAATACACGTACCTGTACCCCTGAAACAAATAATACATTATACGGTAATTTAAAAAATAAAAATAAGTTAAAATTTTTTAAAAATTTAGGTCTTAGATTTTTTAATTCAAATCTCTCTTCTTTTCCAATACAAGCATTTAATGATAGGAATTTTCCTCTAAGCACCACTTTAGCAGTACCCCACAAATTGTATTTTCATGTTGTACTCTCATTTTCATTTGGTTCAACATATTTTCTGATTTTCCTTAAGATGCTCTCTTTGACCTATGGGTTATTTACAAGTATCTTGTGAGATTTTCAAGTATTTGAGAATATGCCAGGTATCTCTCCCTGGTTGTTATCTATTTTAGTTACATTATAATCAGAGGACACACTTTGAATGATCTCAATTCTTTTATTTCAAGATGGGTTTTATTGCCCAGAACCTGGTCTAATTTGGTGAAGTTTCCGTGTGTACTTGAAAAAAAAAAAATGTGTATTATATGGTTATTGGGTGGAATGCTTTAGAATATGTATTTGTTCAAGTTGATAACAGTGTTTTTCAGGTGTCTGTAATCTTGCTGATTTTATATTTACTTGTTTTATCAATTATTGAAAGATGACTGCTGAAGTCTTCAACTATAATTGTGGATTTCTCTATTGCTTTTTTCAGCTCTGTCAGTTTTTGCTTCATGTATCATAAACTTTTTAGGTGCATGCATGCACATTTGGAAGTACTACGTATTTTGATGAATTGACCCCTCCATCATTATGTAATGCTTGTCTTTAATCATTTGAACTCTGCTATATTAATCTAGCACCTCCACCTGTCTTCTGATTTTGTTGTTGTATTGCATATCATTTTCTATCTTTTTAATTATTTATCTCTCTATAAAACTGTATTTATTGTGGGCTTGTTACAGACATAGTATATTTGAGTCTTGAATTTTTCTCCAACTGAACAATCCCAGTTTTTTCTTTGGTTTACTTAAACAATTTACATTCACTGGAATTATTGACATATTTTAATTCAAATTTATATTTTATTGTTTGTTTTTCTCTAGGGCTCCTTGACTTTTGCTTGGCTCACCTCTTTCCTGTCTTCTTTTGTATTATTTGAATATTTTAAAATATTTTCTTTTGACCTATCTGTTTGATTTTAGGCTGTACTTTCTTTTTACTAGTTTTTTAGTCATTGCTTTTTCATAATTCACTTAATTACATTAGTAATTAATAATTCTTATTAAAATAAGCAATTAGTATTACTTATATCAGTTTATATTCACTTAATATCCGTTAATATTTTATTGCTTTTAGCCCATATAGGTCCCTGTTTCCCTTTTCTTTACAGTGTCCCTATTATACGTATTACAGCTACGTGGATTTAAAATCACATCACAAAGAGTATAGGTTTTGCTCTCAACGTTCATATATATTTTTTAAAACTCAAAATGATAATAACTATTATATTTACCCAAGTATTTAACAATTCTGTTGTTCTTTTTTGCATTCTTGATGTTCAATTTTCCACATGATGGCATTTCCTGTGGCCCTGAAGAATTCCTTTAGCTGCTGAGAATATCTTCATTTCACTTTCATTCCTGAAGAAGTTTTTTTCCTTAACATAAAATTATGGGTTGAAAATTCTTTTTGTTTCCACTTTAACGATGGTGTTCCACTGTCTTCTGGACTCCATGGCTTCTAACAAGAAATCAGCAAACTACCTCCTATATATCACCTCTTTTTTTCTCTGCCATTTTCGAGATTATTTCTTTATGTCTAATATTCAGCAGTTTGATTACAATGTATCTGGGCCCGTATGTCATTAAGTTGGTCTTGTTTTGTGGGCATTAAACTACTTTAATCTGTTCATTTTTACCTTTCATCAAAGTCTCCTGTCATTACTTTTTCATAGATTTTTCTTGCATCTTTACTGTACTCTTTTTCCTGCCCTTCAGTGACATAAATGTGAGAGGTTTCTCTATTGTCTTATCTAGCCCTGAGCCTCTTTTCAGTTCTTTTTGATTTTTCTCTCTGTTTCAGGTTGGGTAATTTCATTCTGTTGTTTATGTTCCCTGATTCTTTTTCTGCATCGCCATTATTCTGCTGAGACCACACAATACTTGTTTGTTTCAGGCATTATATATTTTCACTCTAAAATTTGCATTTGGTTACTTTTTAATTGTTTCCCTTTTTCTGCTGAGGACTTCTGTCTTTTCATTCATTTCAAGTGTGTTTGCCTTTACCTCATCATTTATGGTCATAAAAGCTGTTTTGCATGTTTTATTCGGTAATGCCAGCATCTGAGTCTTCTTGAATTTGGGTTCATTGATTATCTTTTCCCTTGAGAATTGGTTATATTCTCCTAGTTCTTTGTCTGTTGAGTGATTTTGTATTGTGTTATGGACATATTGAATATAATGCTGTGAGACTCTGGGTCCTGTAAAAATCCTCTGGAAAATGTTGGGTTTGGGTTGGTTTGTTTGAGAAGTCAGTCAATTCAGTAAAGTTCAGACTCTAAGTTCTTTCTCATCTTCTGTAGGTGGTAGTTCCAATGGTGATTTAGTTTTGAAAGGTTTCGCTATTCTTTGGGTTTTTTCTGCACATAAAGCTCAGGTGTGATTTCAGGACTTGTGTTGGTTTATGCCTTATAATTAGAGGATACTCCTCTAGCTGTCTTCTCTCAAAAATTCCCCAACTCTTTGACTCCTAAAGGCCCCTTTTACCAGTTCCTTTCGTAAAAATAATGAAAGATGAGTTTCTCTTTGGTTTTAAGCCTCATAGTGTTGCACTGTTGTGTCCAATGTTGGGGGTGGGGTACCAGTAGGAGTCGGCCTTGGGATGAAGATAGAACAAACTAAGGATTCACACACACACACACACACACACACAAACACACACACACATACTCTCTTTTCAGGCTACTGGGGCCCCTTTTCCCAGATTCTCTGACCATGGAGATGGGTTATCTCTTGGGATTTAGATACCCACCACCACCACATCTGAGTAGTGCCGCACCATGGCTGGAGCTGGATCAGGCATGACCAAGAAAGAAAAGAAATAAACAACAAAACAACAGGGTTGGTATCCTACATTCTCTGACTTTCAGAGGCCTCTTTTCCTGGCTTTCTGACTAGAAAGATAGCTTTATTTTGGGTTTTGCTCCTCACACCTGTTGTATAGTTCCACATCTCAGACTGTTGGCCTTCCATGAATCAAAGTTGAGACATAAAAGAGAAAAAATTAGGAACTTACCAGTACTGGCTGTTCTTAGAGTTTTGACTTCCCTCATCTGCCTGACTGCTATTATTTATTTCTCTGAGTCTTCAGGTAATTGCCTGTTGTATTCTGTTCAGAGGTTTGACTTTTAATCAGTGGGGTAGATAAGAAGTAGTAAGCTTACTCCACCTTGGTGAGTACCAGAAGTCTGTCATTTGCTTATTATGTAGAACAATTTGTCTCTTGACTTCTCTCATTTTTATTCTTTATTCATCACCTAGAACTTTTTTTCAGGTTTTTTTTTCAGCACCTAAGTTTTTTTTCTTGCCATAACATTGATTATACTGAAGTAAAAAAAAAAAAAAAAAAAAGTAATTTCTCTTCAAGAATTATACCTACCCACCACAGGCTTTTGATTTTCCAGTTTTTAAAGGGTGTCTCACATTAAAGTCTTTGCAAAGTTAAATTAATGCAATCTTTAGGGTATGCGCCTATCATTCAACTTCCTGGTAAAGAAGGTTAAATAATCCAACAAAAGAACATTAAAACTACAAAACTTTAAATCAACTATCTGCTTTTAAGTTAGAATTGTCATTTCATACAACTAAAGGATCAGTAGTCTGTAATAACATGTCTCTTCCTCTCCCACGAGAGTGTGATTAGAAAGGCACCATATGGTAGCAGTCTGTGTTTTATATATAAATGGGGCAGGGGAAGGAGGAGGAGTGAGAAAGAAGGAGATGAAGGTAGTTTTGATTGCTAACCAAGTATGGTAAGAAAAATCAAGATGGATTCCATTTCCGCAACATATAGAACACCTACTATGCAAGGAAGGCTGTGTGCTATATGCTGGAGGAGATTTAAAAATGCACAAGATAAGTTTTCCTATTTCCTAGGAGTTTGGTAGGAGAGAAAACTTGAACACCATTGTTTTAAAATAAGTTGAACTGTGATAATGCCAGAGTGGTCAATGTAAACCATAATGGGTATTCTAAAATGGAAAGAAGAATGAGATGAGTAACATAGGCTTCATGAAAGAGAATCCTTAAAGGCAAGACAGGATTGGAGAATATGATGATTAGGGGAAATGCAGAGAGAATAGACTAAATAGAGTAAAACAGCAGAGAAATATAAAGCATAGAAAGGGAATATAACACATTTCAGTTTTTAGCCAAGTGGTAGGACATAAAATTAAAAGGTACAGGAACCAGACCATCCAGGGTATTAAAAGCTAAGGCACAAACAGTAAACTTGAGAGGTAATAAAGACCCATAATTGAAAGTTGTTGAGCAGGAACAGTAGCATAATCAGACCTATGATTTTGGAAGACCCATCTCTAGTGGGTCTAGAAGAATCTCTAGTGTGTGAACTATGGCAGTGCTTGAGATCAGAGGGATGTGGAGGAAAGAACAACAGCTTCATTACCAGAGCAATCTGGACAAGAGGTACCAAGTGCCTAAGCAGGGTAATGAAAATGGGAATGGAATGGAAATAAGATGGGTTAAAGGTATGATCAATGATTGTCCTGAGTGTCCTGGAAATAGGGAACACAGAGGAGTGGTATGTTGGGGAAAAAGTAGGCAAGTTCAGTTGGAAATAATGAATTTGAATTGCTTATAAGACAACTTGTTGGAGATGCTCATCAGGCAGGTAGGAAGGAAAAGCTCACAAGCACAGGAGAAGTGTTAGCCCTAGAGATGGGGAGGTAAATGGTCAGATCATAGGCATGGATAGAATTGCCAACGGGTGAGGAAAAAAGAAGAGAAAACCATGGGAGATATCCAACTTTCTAGAGCAGAAAGCAGAGAAGAGAGAGCAGCTTTGTAAAAGGGGAAGAGATGGTTTTAAGGAGAAGTGATAATGTGGCAGGTAGTTTAGGAGGATGAGCACAGAGTTTGCAATGAAGAGATGAATGGTGATCCTTACAGGAGCAGTTTCAATTGAGTAGTGGAGGCAGAAGCCAGGCCACAAGGGGTAAGGATGCCTCAGGGACGTGACTGGGAGTAGGGGGTGCAGTGATGTTTCTCCCTTGAAGAACTTTTGCAGCAAGGACCTGGGCTCGATGCATCAACCTGAGAGAAGTTTGGCCTCTAATGCGTAGACCTAATCCGGAAGAAAATTGGGTACCAGCAATCTGAAGGAGACAATTTTCCGATGGTGTCAGATGTTCTTGATAAGTAAGGCAAAAAAAAATGATGTGGAAAACAAGAACTGATGGAGTTGGGAAAAGAGAAGGTCTTCCTCAGAGTGATATGGATTTTCTTTTCTTCAAAAATCTTTCTCATCTCATTTCGGAATAAGATATGTTCCTCTACCCCTATCTTTATTGGGTTTATGTTGCCAAAGAAGGCAAGGGAATGATGTCAAGTTCCAAAGATACAGACTACAAGGAAAGAATATGCTCTTTTCTAGCAGCTGGGGGTGGGGGGTTGGAGAAAGAAAAAGCAAAGCAATAATCTGGGAGGCTTTGATAGCAAGCAGATGTACCACTTTGGCCTAACGTTCAAACTTGAAGCCAAATTCTTGCTATAGCAGCTTCTCTGCTTGGGAATCTCCAGTGGGAAGTTAACTGCCACTCATTCTTCTGGGCTCCACTTCAATTCCCCCCTCCCCAGCCATTAACTGGGAGCACAACCTCAAGGTCCCCCTCTTTGATGCTGGGGAGGTAGAATGTCACTTGTTGCTTAATGGAGAGCTTTGGGAAGCATTAGAAGGTCCGTGCTGTATTTTTCTCAGGCCCTCCCAGCTTGTGCTCTGGAATGGCTCCCACTGAAACTTTCAGGGAGCTGCTACGGTGCCCCGATGAAAAATGTCCTGGATCTTAACACCTGTTTGTGAAAACTGCATTGACATTGGAAGTGAGTAAATGACCACGTCAGCTTCTGCCCAGTTACTCTGACCTCATCTAAGCAGTGGCACTTACATGAAGACTAACACCTCCATGAGGGACAAATGGCACCTTTTATAGCACATTCTTAAGTCTAGGAATGGGGATACGTTCTCCCAGGAAACAGGCTGATGAAGTCTTTCTCCGTCTCTCTGTCTCTGCCTGTTTGTGTGTGTCTCTCTGTCTGTCTGTCTCTCTCTGTGTCTCTTTGTCTCTGTTGCTATTTTCTGTGTCACTCTGTTTTTGTCTCTCCTCTTTCTCTCTTTCCTCTCCCACCTCCTCTCTCTGTCTGTGTGTGTGTGTGTGTCTCTATCTCTCTGTCTCTCTCTCTCTCCTCACCCCCTCCTCCCTCCCTGTTTCTCCTCTCTCTTCTCCTCCCCCTCCTCTCTCTCTTTCTCTCTGTCTCTCATGTCTCTCCATCTTTCTGTCTCTGTCTCTATCTCTCTGTTTCTCTGTCTCTCTCTCCTCTCCCCCTTCCTCTCTCTCCATCTCTCTCTCTGTCTCTCCATCTCTCTGTCTCTTTCTCTCTCTTTCTCTCCTCTCCTCTCGTCTTTCTGCAGGGACATTTAGGGAATGAGATTTCAGGCCAGGAATGCCTCTGTGCAGGCTACACCTTAGACTTTGGAGGGGCAAAGAGCTGGGGAAGACGAGGGTAGATGGGGTGATTGTGGAGAGGAATGAACGCTAGTGGCTCATGACTGGCTCTACCTAAACTTAAAACAAAGTCAGTCATTCAGTTCATGAGACCAGACAAACAGGGTAGGGATTAGAGACAGAAACAGGACTGGAGACATAAACTGTTCGACCAAAGCTTCCATCTCTTCCCTTGTATAAATATCTCTTGGCAACCCCAGTGAGGGGGCGGCAGCTGGACTGGGTGCCCATACAGCCAGGGACCAAGCCCTAATCTACTGCCTCATGGTGGATGGATCCCTCAAAGTCATTCATGGAAACATCTGGTGGGAGGCTAGGAAGATGAAGGAAACCCAGAAAGTCAGCAATGTGCCAGGTCTCACAGTTATGAAAAGAACAGGAATGGAATAATGAATTCTGTAACCCACAGGCTCCATTGTCAATGAGGTAGCAGAACAGTGCACTTCAGAAGATCCACGGGAGGAGTGCCAGGGAGGCCTTGCTGTCACCATTCTAAGGCCTCCTATGGCTGAGCTGAGGAGTGGAGGCCCAGCCCTGCTGTCGTGCGCACTCCACAGGCTGCCGAGGAGACCTGGATTGCCCACAGTTGCACTCAGGCAAGCCAAGAAGGACATAAATAATCTGTTATTAAATATCCCTATGCTAATGGCATGACTCTGTATTTATCCAGTGCTCTGCCAAGAGCCCACACCTTTATCCAGGAAACCAGAACAGTTGATCTTAACACCTTTGAACAGATGGAAACTGCACAAATGGGAGAACCAAGAATAGAAAAGCAAACTATACCTCCTATGCACTAACTGTGGCCCAGAAAGGATATAATGTGTAAAGGGGAACTATCAAGAGAAAAATCGCAATCTCTTCAGAAGTCAATGTACCTTTAATTTCAAAAGTACAACTGAGTACCATTTTCTAGACAGATGAGTCCCCACTTCATATCTCTTGCTGTTCTTTGGATAGCTTCTGTTATTTCTCTTCCATCTGTTATTTGCATTTATTTCAGCTAGATTTTTCCAAATTGGAGGATCTTATTTTGGGAGCAATGTATTCCAGAGATGTTACCCCATTTAAAAAGAACGATGATTTTTTTTTTTTTCAACTTGGAAGAGTATTTTCTGGATCCAGGAGTCAAGTATATTTTCTAGGTTCAGAAATTAACAGTCAGAAACATGCTGCCAGAGCTCCCTACCGAGCATCAGGAAGAGGGGGTGTGTTTGGTCATATTCATGCTGCCCCTGGGCAAGGGGCTCCCTTTGTGCCTCCCTTCTGGAGCACATCAAGTCCCCTTGAGGAAAGGCTTCCATCAGGCCTAACACTCCCTCCTGGGTTTTGGCAGGCAAAGGAACTGAAATAGAAGTGTGTATCTGTGCTATATCCAAGGAGTCACTGTTCTCAGAAGGAAGACCTTCCATCAGAAAAGCAGGGAGGAGGAAAGGGGAAGAAAACTATGCACCTGGTGGGAGCATGCTGGGCAGAGGTGGGAAAGATGCCAGGGCAAAGGCAGGGAAGGAATCCAGAGACTCCTCCAGTTACGTCACAACCCAAGAAGAAGGAAGAAGATACCAAGACACCGATTTCTTACCCAGAAGTGACATTTTCACTTTGAGTCTTCTCCTAGATGTTAAAATGTTAAATATATGAAATCGAACATGTGACATTTCTCTCAAGTTACTTTCTTAAGCCTCATCTTCCTTCCACCCTCAACTTACTCTTGGCTCTAACCATGGTGAATTACTACTGATTCCATATGTGCTGCGTGCTTTCCCATAAACATGCTTTTGTATGTAATGAGTCTGCCTGGATGCCATTTGCTCTTTTCTGTGTCTGGCAAACTCCCACTCATCTCCTCCAAGCCAGCTGAAATGTCATCTCTGTGAAACCTTCTCAGTCTCCCAAACCACAGTTGTTATGTGTTCCCCCAGCTGTGTTCCATGCACCCAACTCCTGTCTCATTTATGGCACTTACAAGACTTTATCTTCACTGTTTTCCCCACTGGACTGTGTTAAACTAAGGTGTTCTGTCAACATTTGCCAGTGGAATAAATGGAGGTAAATCATGATGGGTGAACATGCCTTATAATGTAGAAGAATCAAAGCGGGCCAGAAGCAGGTTGACTTGATCAGCTTCCTCACAGTGTGTTACCTCACTGACAATGTCCACATTGTCACTAAGTGTCTTTGTGGGTCCCATTGCACAGAGACATGGTGGGAAAAATCATAAGGCTCAGACCCAAGAGACACTGGTTCTAATAAGCCTTCTGCCATTAACTGGTTGAGTGAAGTCTTAAATCCACTCACTCTTAGTTTCCTTAGCTGTCAAAGGCACTAATGTTATTTCCTTTACTTTTTCTCACCTATTTTGAGGTTAAAAAAAAGAACTAACAGATGTGAAGGTGTCTAGTGGTTGTATAGGAAAATGATAGTCTAATTGGATTTCCTTAAGCTTTGCCTCCTCTTCTCATCCCACCAATCTGTGCCTGTAAATTTGCCAACAATAAAATAACAATCATAGTAATAATCATAATAAAATTTAAAATATTTTATTGAAGCTAAAAAACTCTTGCTTTTGTTTTTCATTTATATATTTTAAGTATAAAGGACTTTCATAACAAATTCTTTAGGAAAGGGCATATTAGAATATGAAATAAAATCTTATCACATTAAGCTATGCTTTTAAAGGAACACCTGAACTTCTGTGTTGAGAACAGCTGAACATCTATGAGTCCAACTTTCTATCCTTCTATCATATGATGATGACATCAGAAGAGGTCACATGATCTATGTGCATTAGGGACAAGAGTAGGATTCAGGCCTAGGTCACCATTGCCAGGTTAGAGCTGGACAGCCCACAGTGGGACCAGGGAGATGCCCAGGAGAAAGGTATCGGTAGTATTTCCCAAACTGGAAGGGCTGGGGGCTTGCTGGGCCAGTTTGCAGGCAGGCAGGACAACAGAGGAGCCCCAGCTCTCTCCCTTCCCCTTCCTCACTCTGATCTAGCCACACGGGTCTCTAACACTCCAGGCACATCCAACCTCAGGAGCCACACACTTTTCTGCTTGGCCTGGAATGTCTTCTCTCCACCAGACCATGTCCACATGACTAGCTCTCTCACCTCCTCCATGGCTTCGCTTAAGTGTCACCTTCTCACTGAGAATGTCCTTTACCCATTGTAAACTGCAGGCCCTCCACCCAGCATTCTTTTTTCCCTTTCCAGTTTTACTCTTCTGCATAACATTCTATTTATTTGTTTATTGTCTACCTCTCTCCCCTCACATGTCAACTCCATGAGGACAGGGATATTTGTCTATTTTGTTTACAGCCATAACTCCAGTGCCTGGAACAAGACCCAGCATTGCCTTGAAAATATTTGTTGAGTAAATGAATGAATGAGTAAATGGATAAATGAGGAGGACTTGCAGCAGAAATCATTCCTGATAGACAGTGAGAGCACATTATTCCTCATTGTTCTCCTCTCTTTATAGGTAAGAACCTCGTCACTAAACACCTGGAGGGTTCCCCTAGTCACAGTAGGCTCTTCCACCCAAACTGAGGATTGCCTGGTTGTGTGCAGCTCAGGGCATTCAGAGAGGAAAGCTGCCACCATTTACTGATACTGGAAAGTGACCTTCAGCTTACTGAGGTTCACTAAGACAGCTTGCCAGGGTTAGAATATTTTAAACTCTCCTGGACATACTATCCTTCCATGATGATTTAGTTAGGGTTCTAGGATCTTATAGGCCTTAGTTCTTGCTAAGGGTAGAAAGATTAGATTGAATTTGAACTTATCAGTTATTATTTTTTAATTCATCCCTGATATCAAGTCATTCACTGGCCATTGGTGGATGGCACGCCTATTTATGCCTAGAGGGGCAGCCTCTAGGGCCTTGTGATGGAAGTGACAAACCAGAACTTGCTAAAACAAGGGTCATTATACCAGAAGTTGCAACCAGAAAGTTACTGACCAGAATGAAAGAGCAGGGACAGAAGAATTTAGAGTCCGGAGCTGTAGATCTAGCAGGTCTTAATAGAGGCAAGATGCAGAAATGGAAACTGCAATGA
Organism: Zalophus californianus; assembly: GCF_009762305.2. Lineage (NCBI taxonomy): Eukaryota > Metazoa > Chordata > Mammalia > Carnivora > Otariidae > Zalophus > Zalophus californianus. The sequence continues at coordinate 11,571,807 of NC_045601.1, read as the reverse complement.
GTGAGACATTGTGGAAGGAGAACCATGCACGAGCTGGAGAATCCCTGTGGTTCAGTGGTGGGATCTGGTTCAGTGATTTATTACAAAGCAGTTTCTTAAGTAAATACACAGTCTTTTTTTTTTTTTTTAAGTAATCTCCACACCCAATATGGGGCTTATACTCACAATCCTGAGATCAAGAGTCACATGCTCTACTGATGGAGTCTTAAAGGGACTAAGCTGAGCCAAAGATGAGAAGAGAGGTAATGATGTTGGTTAGATAACAAACTCCTCCTTGTTTTCTGGGCCCTTCCTACTTTTAGCCCTGAAATCCCATATCTCAATAACCAGCTCTGTCTCAGCAAATGAGATCCACAGGTGGATTCCTCTGAGAGGCTCCAGCTCAGATGTGTAAGACAAGGGCAGAAGCTGAGAACAAAAGGTCAGGAGGACACACAAGGAGGCTTATGGAGAAGGCTAGGGTGGGAAACGGCTTTCATGAGGAAGGAGAAGGTGGTAGTCAAACCGTGTTGAGAAAGGGGAGCCTGATTGTGTTGAGGGGCTTCTCCAAAGTCTTTGCTAGAATCCAGATATACGGATGTGTTTAAAACGTCCATAGCGAGGCTCAGTCGTTTTGCGTCTTTCAGAAAAAAAAAAAATGATGACTTTACTTAGACTTACCTAACTTAAAGTCAAATGCACCCAATTCATCCTCAACATCTGTTTTATCCTGTACAGTAAGAATTTGGGGAAGCATTCAGTCTTCTTCAGGTCACTGCAGCATCTCAGCATCTCAGTGCATCCTGAATCTCCTTGTCCTCAAACTCCATGCTTCCCAGAGTTTCAAACTCACAAATAAGTGTTGGAAAATGGCTTGCTGCTATAGAAAGATGCAATAATCTATTTCCTTTGTTTTGACCCACAACATGTAAAAATTGATTAATTTGACCTATTATACTTCCAATGCTTTAAGACGGATTGTATTTATCCACCAGGTGAACCAGGAGGCTATTCTTCCAATAGCAGCCATGGATTTGCCCTCCACCAAGTACTTTTTAATTGATTTCATCTTTCAGCAACAGATCCCTTTTATACAGCACAGAACTATACATGGTAGTCTGATACATAAAGCAGATAAAACTTGATCTGCTATGAGCAAAGCAGATAGGGGGATCAGGAACCATCTTATACTCCTTGCCAACACATGAGATACACTATGGAATACAAGGGGGTCTGAGAGCATAGTTTGGAATCTTCTGCACCAACACATTCATACTCCTTTGTCCAGACCACAGGAAAAACAAACAACACATGCACAAGAGATGTGTAAACTTGGGGCGCCTGGGTGGTTCAGTTGGTGAAGCATCTGCATTTAGTTCAGGTCATGATCTCAGAGTCTTGGGATGGAGTCCCAAGTCAGGCTCCCCACTCAGTGGGGAGTCTGCTTCTCCCTCTGCCCCTCTCCCTGCTCATGTGCTCTCTCTTTCTCTCTCTTTCAAATAAATAAAATCTTTAAAAGAAAAAAAAGAGATGAGTAAACTTAGTGTCATGGTCCCAAGGAAAAGAAAAACCTTAATTATATATGAAGAGTATGCACCTCATGAGAGCCACACACTAACGACCTGAGCCCTTAGTCAAGGAAACCTATAAATGGTCACCAATATCGACATGTTCTGACTCAGAGCTGTTTGGAGTCCTTCAGTTGCAAGCTTTGCCAACCTTGAACTTTAAAAAAAACTTTAAGGGGATTCCCCAAGCCTGTGTAGATTAATTGTCCTGAGTGATCGACCCTTGCTCTATCAACAACCATAGTTCAGCCATGCGTGAAAGTTCTGATTTGACATGAATAGGAAGAATCAACCCCAAAGTGAATGAGGAGAAGAAACTATCATCTGTTTTAGGATTGCTTTTCATCTTTTCCCTAGTAAATGTGTTCAAATAGGCACCTCTCTCTGACTGCTCCAAGCTGCAGGCATCTTTTGGTCACTATCAAATCACAAATGCTATGTGAATTAGAAAAACTAAGGCAAAACAAACCACCTGTGAAACTTGCCATCAGGATGAGGAATTGTTTCCTTCACTATAAGTCAATTTTGTGTAAAAATTAAAAAAAAGGAAAACCTGTCATTCCAAAGATAAATGAGGAAGTAAAGAGAATCACCGCAACCCCATAAACAGCCTACTCTGTTCCGGATTCTTCTGTAGTGCTTTCACATTTTCATGCATAAAATCTAATTAACTGCACAATGCATACTGAAATATAATTCTTGTATATGTGATTTTCTCTATAAACAAATTGAGATATGGATTGACTGTGTCAGCCTAGTAAGGAAGTAAAAACCCCACCCAATCTAAGACTTTAATTCTCTCTTACATCTAAATGATTTAGGGTTAGGTTTGGTTGTATGTGACAGAAAATAAATAAATAAATAACAGTGGTCTAAAAAAAGATACAAAGTTGCCTTCTCCCTCCTGCAAATGAAGCCCTGTGCAGGGCTGGTTTGACACCCATGGTCCTTTCAGCTTGTGTTAGATTATAAAATCAGAAAAATTCTGAACTTTTAAAAATATTTAGCTGATAAGATTTTCAGAAACAGGATTGTTGAGCACTTCCAATAAATTTTCATTTAAAAGTTTAGTGGTTATGGCGCACTGGGGTGGCTCAGTTTGTTGAGCATCTGACTCTTGATTTCAGCTTGGGTCATGATCTCAATCCCTGCATTGGGCTCTGTGCTCAGCACAGAGTCTGCTTGGGATTCTCTCTCTCCCTCTTTCTCTGGCCCCCTCTCCCTGCTCACATACTCTCTCTTTCTAAAATAAATAAATAAAATCTTTAAAAAATGTTTAGTGATTAATAAAGATAATAGCCTTACTAATATTATCTATTATTTTACTATTTTAAATCTTTCCACCCCACCTTCAAAGTAGGTATGGCGGTGATCTAGGTGAAGTCTCTAACATCTTTTCAGACCAGTATTTCTCAAACATATCTTCACATCACAGGTGGGTCACTGTCATAACTGAGGGTCATTACAATCAGTCAGTCATGAGGCAAGGGGCTGTGCCACCAGTAATATGAGTATGAATCCCACAGTAGGTTTTAAAAATTTGATGACTGAGGGCGCCTGGGTGGCTCAGTCATTAAGCGTCTGCCTTCGGCTCAGGTCATGATCCCAGGGTCCTGGGATCGAGCCCCACATCAGGCTCCCTGCTCCGCGGGAAGCCTGCTTCTCCCTCTCCCACTCCCCCTGCTTGTGTTCCTGCTCTCACTGTGTCTCTCTCTGTCAAATAAATAAAATCTTTACAAAATAAATAAATAAATAAATAAATAAATATTTGATGACTGAAAGCATATCTTCTTAAAAGGAGATTGGGATATGAAAACAGAATACCCCTGTGTTCCTGTGACAAAATTTTAGGGATTCCTTTCAATTATGTCAAAATAAACATCCTTTCCTGGAATAGGGAGCTGAGATGTCATTGAAGGGCTAAATTATTAATAATGTCAAAAAAGACACCATAATACATAGTTTTTATTTAGAATAAAATATTTTATTCCCTGGAGTTCTCAGAAGAGTTCACTGAAGCAGGTTGGAGAGACCCTTATGAGGCAACCATTTCCAGGATCCCTTATAAGATTTCTGCTTCCTAACATTTTCTATAGGCTATCTCCCAACTTTTATTGAAATGTACCAGAACTATGACTCAGCCTGGGATTCAGCTATAAAGTTTTGGAATGTGACCAGCATGAAGAAAAATTGAGCAGGATAGGGTGTTAAATGACAGGCCAACCTGGTCAGTGACAATCGGGAGACTTGGAGAAACATGAAGGCCTTCCTCAGAGAGTCTTAGAAACACCTGGGAAAGCACCTCCTAAATGTCAGTCATTGTCTAGGTGATGGAAGGAAATAAAACATTCCAAAGTGTCCTAGCTGAGATGAAAACTGGATGCCTGCCTTGGTTGAATTTGATCAACCAGTTGGTGGGTGGCCCCTCCTAAGTCTCTGGACAGGAGTTAATTTGAACACAAAACAATAAAAAGAATCAGATATCTGGTTGTCAGCCTGGCCCCACTGACCAAGGCTGGCCCCTGAGAAGAAAATAAAAAACAAAAACATTATCCCCATTGTTACACAGAGACCTCTAGCAAGTGCAGCTGTGGATAAGGCAAACATCTGAGGGCCTTAAAGATGCTGAGCCCCAGATACAGCCCCCAACACAACAGCAGTGTCTGCACAAGGCCACCAGCAGGAAGACGTGACAGGGTGATGTCCTCACTTCTAGATGCCCCTGAGAAGTGCCAAGAAGAGACTCAGTCAGGAATGCTTTGGTTCTTCATCAGCCAGCAAAACGCATGTCAAGTTATTCACTCAGGGCCTCATCTGAAACCTAGTAAGGCCCAGGAATATTAAGGTCACTAAAGATGAAAGGCTCAGTTTGAAGTGGCCAGAAATGCACAGTCTCGAAGGGGAGCAAACATGCAAATGATTACAGAACAGCATATCGTGCTCACTGAAGCTAATATAAAACACTATGAGAACAGAGCAAGGTGCAGTGAGTGACATCTAACATGTGAGCCCAGAGAAGGCGTCGAGGAGGAGACAGCACTTGGAAGCACAGACAGGTAAACAACAAAGGGAAGGTGTTCCTGGCAAGGGAACAGGTATGCTGGGGCACAGGGGTCACAGAGACAACGCGCAGCGGAGAAAGCTCATTGGGGCAAGGACCTGGGTGACCATGGGGAGGGTTACTGAGTGATTTTCATCATAATCATCAAGATTGCCAGTGCAATGTAGGAAGAGAACTCCGGTTAACAGTGTGGTGGAAACACTGGCGAGATCTTCACAGGGACACAAGTCAGGAAAACATCCCAAGGCACTGGTAAGAGTAGGCCTGAACTAAGAATGCTCTCCTTCTTTTAAGACTCAAAATAGCGACAGTTTCCTCGATTATATCCCCTACAACTAACACTACCATCCCCTTCTCCTCGGTACTTCTAGACTACACCTTAAAAATATTTGCTTTCCAAACCACAGTGAGATATCACCTCACATCTGTCAGAATGGCTGGAATCAAAAAGGCAAGAAATACTAAGTGTTGGTGAGGATGTAGAAAAAAAGGAACCCTCGTGCACTGTTGGTGGGAATGGAAATTGGTGCAGCCGCTGTGGAAAACAGTATGGAGGTTTCTCAAGATACTAAAAATAGAGTTACCATACGATACAGTAATTCTACTCCTGGGTATTTACCCAAAGAAAATGAAAAAACTAATTTGAAACAATAGAGTCACCCTTATGTTTAGTGTAGCATTACATATAATAGCCAAGATATGGAAGCAACCCAAGTGTCCATTGATAGACAAATGGATAAAGAAGTGCTGTGTGTGGGGCGCCTGGGTGGCTCGGTCGTTAAGCGTCTGCCTTCGGCTCAGGTCATGATCCCAGGGTCCTGGGATGGAGCCCCGCATCGGGCTCCCTACTCAGCGGGAAGCCGGCTTCTCCCTCTCCCACTCCCCCTGCTTGTGTTCCTGCTCTCACTGTCTCTCTCTGTCAAATAAATAAATAAAATCTTTAAAAAAATTTAAAAAAAAGAAGTGCTGTGTGTGTGTGTGTGTGTGTGTGTGTGTAATGGAATACTACTCAGCCATAGAAAAGAATGAGATCTTGCCATTTGCAACAACACAATGGACCTAGAGGGTATAATGCTAAGTGAAATAAGTCAGACAGAGAAAGACAAATACCATATGATTTCACTCACATGTGGAATTTAAGAAAAAAACGAATGAACAAAGAAAAATAAAAAGACAAACAAAAAACCAGACACTTAAATACAAAGAGCAAACAGATTGTTGCCAGAGGGGAGGTAGGTGGCAGGGGATGGGTGAAATAGATAAAGAGAATGAAAAGGTACAAACTTCCTGTTACAAAATAAGTCACGAAGACAGAAGAGTACAGCATATGCAACATAGTCGGTAAGATTATAGAATCGTTGTTTGGTGACAGAGGGTGAGCCCACTTGCCGAGCTGAGCAGTAAGTAATGTATAGAATTTTTGGATAACTATGTTGTACACCTGAAACTAATACAACGTATGATAATTACACTTCAATTAAAAAATAAGATAAAATAATTATTTGCTTTTCTGCATTTGAAAGAAGTTATGTGAATTATCTGTCCCTAGCAGTCTATCATTTTCCCGAAGGCTTTGAGTCAGGTGGTGGGTAGGGGCTTGCAGCTAACCCCAGGGTAGAGATCTTCTCACAAATTAACTTTTCTGTTGAGAAACCATTTAAAGAAACTGAAATTCACGGTAAGGAAGAGTGTTTTACTTAACAGTTTTAAGTTTCCGATGGGCCTTCCTGAGTCATCAACTGACTCATTCCACCTGCTCAATTTTATTATTAATTCAAAAAAAAAAAACCTAATAACAATAGAGTCAAAATTATGCTACATGTTTTGATTTCTTTCCTCCCATGGCATAATTCTCTCATTTTGCCCACATTTTGGCAGTTTCTCTCACTATGCATGCAACAGTGAGAAACATTCTTTTAAAAATATTTCCAACCCCCTCACATTCGCATGAAATTGTTTCAGTTCTACCTTTGTTTCAGTTCTTATATAAGATCCATTGCTGTCTAATATTAGATCCTTGTATTATATGTGACATACTCCTAATGCCTGGTGGGAGTTTAAAAGATCCCAGACTTCCTCCTCAAAAGCAAAATAAGCATTTTGTAATGGGAATAATTAACTCCAATTTCATTATTTGTTACATGTTGGTTTCTTTTTTTAAGTCAAAATCTGGTCACTTTGAAAGGAAATATGTTTGTTGTAATTATTCATGTGAATATGAATGGGTGTATGTGTGCATGCCACACACTTAGGAACTACAGTGACTGATTAATGCCCAATATTCAGTAAAATCAAAGCGAGAAGCCCCAGCCACCCTCCCCCAGCCTTCAGGCCTGAACTCTGGGGACAGCTAACGTATCTAAAAACAATCACAAAGCAGCAGAGACATTCCACCTGAGTGAATGTTTTCTCTTAGCTTTCCAAATTGGAGTGAAATTTGTCCAGGCACTGAACACCGGCTACCACGTTGGAGCCAAAAAATGTGAAGTAATCTTTGTCACTAATTTGGCCAAGTCCGTATCAAATTATCATGGTGAAAATAGTGTGAAAGAGGACAGATAGGTTTAAAATGAGCTTGGAAGTGAGATCCTTGCTTTAAGAAAGTGGGTCTGAGCTTTTTACAGCTGGGTTCAGAAGAGAGATGAAGAACAGGAATGTGGAGGGGCTGGTGAGGAGAAGATGCAGGTTCTTGCCTCCTTGGTATGTGGAGTTTTCTGTAGCTGGAACTCCTCAGACTCTACAATTTCCTCCTGGCTGCTAGGTTTGCAATTTGCACAGGAGGCCCTTAGCCCTCCTGTCTGGACTAAGCCACCTTGCCCCACGAGAATATACAACTGCAGTTCAGCCGAATATAACAAACTTTCTAAAAAATGTGAGTTTCTCTTCCACAAAGTTCTAGTCGATACCAATTTATTTCCACACGGCTCTGCAACATCTTCAGCATTTCTGCTCCAATCGCAAAAGTGGTGTTTCAGCTTTCAGTGGTGGAGTAGGCTGAATGGGGGAGCGGCGGAAAAACAAAGAGAAACTTTGCTAGAAAATCTTGGGAAAGACAACTAAAAATGAGGAAAAGTAAACCCATGCTTCGAACTGCACTGGAGCGTGAGCTCTGAGGAGAAAAAGACCTGAAACCAGTAGAGAACAGAAGTTTTTTTCCCAGCTCAAGCACTCAGTCACCCTGTATCTTAGCACAATCTCAGAGGTCCTCAGGACCAAGGGGGAGAGGACTGGGGAAATATCCCAAGAATGTCAGAGAGGCATTGAGTCTCTTGTAAAAGGACTGGCTAGAAACAAACTAACAAACAAACACACATCTTTGCAAAGAAAAAAAAAAAAAGGTAAAACAAAGTTCCAACAATTTCCTTGAAAATTCCGGAAAGTGTCTGGCAGACAAGAGACGGTGGAAAGAAAACATGCATATGAATTGGTATTTTTGTCATTTTACATGTGAAGAAACAGAGCTTTTGAAAGATTAGGACCCAGAGTCACCCATCTGCTGCGTGTGTAAAATGACATTTAGGTTGTCTTTCCTGAGTGTGCTGTCTACTCGAATAGAAACAACAATCTTTACGAGGATTTTCGGCGACCCGAGACTGACCGTTTCTTTTAATCCTTTTTTCTGAGCAGGACCTACTATCTTCACCCTGCTAATTCTCCTCCTAGAAACCCAGATTTGGGGAGGGACCACACTTCCCTCCATTCTGAACCCAAAACAACTCGATTAAAGGAGTATAGTTATGGATGATATATTATCAACATCTCGATCGTCAAGAGGATTTCTAGAACCAAGGAGAGCAACAATTATTATTTCCAGTATTCAGTTGAGGCAGCTAAAACTTTAAGGGGCTGGTGGCTGCTTCAGTTATATAATTTATAGAGAATGGACAAAAGGCCAAACCCTGGTTCTTTGTTTTCTTGTTTCCAAATCCCAGGTCTCTGTTGGGTACGTCTAATGGATCATTTGCAGTGTGATTTACAGAAATACGAACCTGTGGAAAAGTCAGGTACCTCTCTAATGAAGTTCTATATGTATCTAATTCTGCTGAATATAACTCCACTTGTGTTTTTGTTTCCCTTTTTGTGTTTTCCCCCCTGCATCTATAATTGATGTCTTTGAACTTTAAGAAAGATGCTCCAGGGGGAACTATGACAAGCTTAAGGATATCAGGAAACTTGGTACAAAAGCCCCTTTGGCATCTCATCCGGCCTTGAATTTGTCTTCTATCAGGGCAATCTTTTATTGCCTCTTAGGTAAAAAAGACAAATGAATACATTTAGCCTTAATAGCATGCCTTTTCAACTAGAATGCCTCTACCATTTCTCTTCTCCCCTTTGTTGTCCCATCAGAATAAAACATTCATCCATTTATTCAGAAATGTATGTTGAGTGCATTTTATTTGCAAGGCACTAGGGGACAGTCGACAGTGAGGCAATGAAGCAAGGTATACCCAAGCTAAGTTGCAGCTTAGTCGGGAGGGTCCTGCTTGTGGGTCCATCTTGTCAGGTCTGAGTCCTACCTTATTGAGTAATTAGGATCTGCCTCTAATAGACCTTGGGGAAAGCTAAAGCTGAAAATTTAGGGGGTATCCTCCAGCTGTGGGCAAAGGCACAATATTTGTTACACGGGGATGTAAGCTAGCACCTACTATTCTAGAGACAAATATGAGGGTAGGTGAAAAAAACTAGAGTTTAAACCAAGCACAAAATGAAGAATAAATAGAAGGTAAGCGAGAGAACAGAGTCCAAGGACCAGTCTGTCCGAGCCAGGGCCTTAGTACCCAGAAGGCTCTAATGAGCCAAGAGCAGTCTAAGAGTTAGCAAGTTGCTGTCAGGATTACCCCCTGGAAGATTTCAGCTGCTGTGATGCTCCAGGTCCTGCAGCCTGCTGGCCTGGCTGGTGCGGTGGATGAACTGAGGTAAAACCTTCCAGCTCTCAGGTGAGCCATTTTAAGAACAGACAAGAGTATTCGGGAATACTGTTGACTCAAATACAGGCCTTCTTGGCGAAGGCAGGAAATCCTTATAATGCAGAAAGTTCAAGGAAGGGGGCCAATAGAACCACGGTTATCATTTCTCAAGAAGTAGAATGGCCTGCTCTCTACTTCTATTCGCTGTCCCCATGCCAACCCAGATAGAGAACACTGCCTCTTCCCCTTGATTCCCCAAAGACTTGGAGAGATAAAAGGAAATTAAACAGTAACACCGTGAAGTAGCAACTTAAAATTAAATGTTAGACATTCCTTGCCTTTTAATTTCTTCCAGTCATCACCACTAATAGAAATTTCTCACTGGTTAAATGTCTCCTTAAACTTCCAGAAAGCCTCTCTCCTTCCTACTCTTCCCCCTTTCGTGCCCCCCCACCCCCACAAACGCACACATGCTGGAGCACCAAGGTCATGTTCCTTTCTCACGCAGAGGATTTCGGCTACATTTTGGGTTCACTGTTTCTCTCCAATCCAATCTCTTGAGCATTGAAGTCCTGCACCAAATTTCAACCAACATACTTTGTTTAAATGAGAGGATTTCTGGAGCTATGCTACTCCTGCCTGAGCTAAAGCAGTTTAAGTTGATTTTTTTTTCTTTTTGGTTTTTTATTGTTATGTTAATCACCATACATTACATCACTAGTTTTTGATGTAGTGTTCCATGATTCATTGTTTGTGCATAACACCCAGTGCTCCACGCAGAACGTGCCCTCTTTAATACCCATCACCAGGCTGACCCATCCCCCCACCCCCTCCCCTCTAGAACCCCCAGTCCATTTCTCAGAGTCCATCGTCTCTCATGGTTCGTCTCCAAATCCGATTTACCCCCCTTCATTCTTCCCCTCCTGCTATCTTCTTCTTTTTTTTTTTCTTAACATATATTGCATTATTTGGTTCAGAGGTACAGATCTATGATTCAGCAGTGCTGCACAATTCACAGCGCTCACCATAGCACATGCCCTCCCCAATGTCTATCACCCAGCCACCCCATCTCTCCCACCCCCCCCACCGCTCCAGCAACCCTCAGTTTGTTTCCTGAGATTAAGAATTCCTCATATCAGTGAGGTCATATGATACATGTCTTTCGCTGATTGACTTATTTCACTCAGCATAACACCTTCCAGTTCCATCCACGTCGTTGCAAATGGCAAGATCTCATTCCTTTTGATGGCTGCATAATATTCCATTGTGTATATATACCACTTCTTCTTTATCCATTCATCTGTCGATGGACATCTTGGCTCTTTCCACAGTTTGGCTATTATGGACATTGCTGCTATAAACATTGGGGTGCACATACCCCTTTGGATCCCTACATTTGTATCTTTGGGGTAAATACCCAGTAGTGCAATTGCTGGATCGTATGGTAGCTCTATTTTCAACTGTTTGAGGAACCTCCATTCTGTTTTCCAGAGTGGCTGCACCAGGTTGCATTCCCACCAACAGTGTAGGAGGGTTCCCCTTTCTCCGCAGCCCCGCCAACATCTGTCGTCTCCTGACTTGTTAATTTTAGCCATTCTGACTGGTGTGAGGTGGTATCTCATTGAGGTTTTGATTTGGATTTCCCCGATGCCGAGCGATGTTGAGCACTTTTTCATGTGTCTGTTGGCCATTTGGATGTCTTCTTTGGAAAAATGTCTGTTCATGTCTTCTACACATTTCTTGATTGGATTATTTGTTCTTTGGGTGTTGAGTTTGATAAGTTCTTTATAGATTTTGGATACTAGCCCTTTATCTGATATGTCATTTGCAAATATTTTCTCCCATTCTGTCGGTTGTCTTTTGGTTTTGTGGACTGTTTCTTTTGCTGTGCAAAAGCTTTTTATCTTGATGAAATCCCAATAGTTCATTTTTGCCCTTGCTTCCCTAGCCTTTCACGATGTCTCTAGGAAGAAGTTGCTGTGGCTGAGGTCGAAGAGGTTGCTGCCTGTGTTCTCCTTTAGGATTTTGATGGACTCCTGTCTCACGTTTAGGTCTTTCAACCATTTTGAATCTATTTTTGTGTGTGGTGTAAGGAAATGGTCCAGTTTCATTCTTCTGCATGTGGCTGTCCAATTTTCTCAACACCATTTGTTGAAGAGACTGTCTTTTTTCCACTGGACATTCTTTCCTGCTTTGTCAAAGATGAGTTGACCATAGAGTTGAGGGTCCATTTCTGGGCTCTCGATTCTGTTCCATTGATCTATGTGTCTGTTTTTGTGCCAGTACCATACTATCTTGATGATGACAGCTTTGTAATAGAGCTGGAAGTCCAGAATTGTGATGCCGCCAGCTTTACTTTTCTTTTTCAACATTCCTCTGGCTATTCGGGGGTCTCTTCTGGTTCCATACAAATTTTAGGATTATTTGTTCCATGTCTTTGAAAAAAGTGGATGGTATTTTGATGGGGATTGCATTGAATGTGTAGCTTGCTCTAGGTAGCATTGACATGTTCACAATGTTGGTTCTTCCAATCCATGAGCTTGGAACGTTTTTCCGTTTCTTTGTGTCTTCCTCAATTTCTTTCATGAGTATTTTATAGTTTTCTGAGTACAGATCCTTTGCCTCTTTGGTTAGATTTATTCCTAGGTCTCTTATGGTTTTGGGTGCAATTGTAAATGGGATCAACTCCTTAATTTGTCTCTCTTCTGTCTTGTTGTTGGTGTACAGGAATACCACTGATTTCTGTGCATTGATTTTATATCCTGCCACATTACTGAATTCCTATATGAGTTCTAGCAGTTTTGGGTGGAGTCTTTTGGGTTTTCCACATACAGTATCATATCATCTGCAAAGACTGAGAGTTTGACTTCCTCTTTGCCAATTTGGATGCCTTTGATTTCTTTTTGTTGTCTGATTGCTGTGGCTAGGACTTCTAATACTATGTTGAATAGCAGTGGTGAGAGTGGACATCCCTGCCACGTTCCTGACCTTAGGGGGAAAGCTCTCAGCTTTTCCCCATTGAGAATGATATTCGTGTAGGTTTTTCACAGATGGCTTTTATGATATTGAGGTATGTACCCTCCATCCCTATACTCTGAAGAGTTTTGATCAAGAAGGATGCTGTACTTTGTCAAATGCTTTTTCTGCATCTATTGAGAGGATCATATGATTCTTGTTCTTTCTTTTGTTAATATATTGTATCGTGTTGATTGATTTGCAGATGTTGAGCCAACCTTGCAGCCCAGGGATAAATCCCACTTGGTCATGGTGAATAATCCTTTTAATGTATTGTTGGATCCTATTGGCTAGTATTTTGGTGAGAATTTTTGCATCCATGTTCATCAAGGATATTGGTCTGTAATTCTCCTTTTTGATGGGGTCTTTGTCTGGTTCTGGGAGCAAGGTAATGGTGGCCTCATAAAATGAGTTTGGAAGTTTTCCTTCCATTTCTATTTTTTGGAACAGTTTCAGGAGAATAGGTATTAATTCTTCTTTAAATGTTTGATAGAATTCCCCTGGGAAGCCGTCTGGCCCTGGGCTTTTATTTGTTGGGAGATTTTTGAGGACTGCTTCAATTTCCTTAGTGGTTATAGGTCTGTTCAGGTTTTCTATTTCTTCCTGGTTCAATTTTGGTAGTTGATACATCTCTAGGAATGCATCCATTTCTTCCAGGTTATCTAATTGGCTGGCATAGAGTTGCTCATAATATGTTCTTATAATTATTTGTATTTCTTTGGTGTTGGTTGTGATCTCTCCTCTTTCATTCATGATTTTGTTGATTTGGGTCATTTCTCTTTTCTTTTTGATGAGTCTGGCCAGGGGTTTATCAATCTTGTTAATTCTTTCAAAGAAGAAGCTCCTAGTTTCATTGATCTGTTCTACTGTTCTTTTGGTTTCTATTTCATTGATTTCTGCTCCGATCTTTAGTATTTCTCTTCTCCTGCTGGGTTTAGGCTTTATTTGCTGTTTTTTCTCTAGCTCCTTTAGATGTAGGGTTAGGTTGTATATTTGAGACCTTTCTTGTTTCTTGAGAAAGGCTTGTATTGCTATATACTTCCCTCTTAGGACTGCCTTTGCTGTATCCCAAAGATTTTGAACAGTTGTGTTTTCATTTTCATTGGTTTCCATGAATTTTTGTAATTCTTCTTTAATTTCCTGGTTGACTCATTCATTGTTTAGTAGGATGCTCTTTAGCCTCCATGTATTTGAGTTCTTTCCAACTTTCCTCTTGTGATTGAGTTCTAGTTTCAAAGCACTGTGGTCTGAAAATATGCACGGAATAATCCCAATCTTTTGGTACCGGTTGAGACCTGATTTGTGACCTAGGATGTGATCTATTCTGGAGAATGTTCCATGCGCACTAGAGAAGAATGTGTATTCCGTTGCTTTGGGATGGAATGTTCTGAATATGTCTGTGAAGTCCATTTGGTCCAGTGTGTCATTTAAAGTCTTTATTTCCTTGTTGATCTTTTGCTTAGAGGATCTGTCCATTTCAGTCAGGGGGGTGTTAAAGTCCCCCACTATTATTGTATTGTTGTCAATGTGTTTCTTTGCTTTTGTTATTAAATGCCTTATATAATTGGCTGCTCCCATGTTAGGGGCATAGATATTTACAATTGTTAGATCTTCTTGTTGGATAGACCCTTTCAGTAGAATATAGTGTCCTTCCTCATCTCTTATTACAGTCTTTGGCTTAAAATCTAATTTGTCTGATATAAGGATTGCCACCCCGGCTTTCTTTTGGTGTCCATTAGCATGGTAAATTGTTTTCCACCCCCTCACTTTCAATCCGGGGGTGTCTTTGGGTCTAAAATGAGTCTCTTGTAGACAGCATATCGATGGGTCTTGTTTTTTAATCCAATCTGATAACCTGTGTCTTTTGATTGGGGCATTTAGCCCATTTACATTCAGGGTAACTATTGAAAGATATGAATTTAGTGCCATTGTATTGCCTGTAAGGTGACTGTTGCTGTATATTGTCTGTATTCCTTTCTGGTCTATGCCGCTTTTAGGCTCTCTCTTTGCTCAGAGGACCCCTTTCAATATTTCTTGTAGGGCTGGTTTTGTGTTTGCAAATTCCTTTAGTTTTTGTTTGTCCTGGAAGCTTTTTATCTCTCCTTCAATTTTCAATGAGAGCCTAGCTGGATATAGTATACTTGGCTGCATATTTTTCTCGTTTAGTGCTCTGAAGATATCATGCCAGTCCTTTCTGGCCTGCCAGGTCTCTGTGGATAGGTCTGTTGCCAATCTAATATTTCTACCATTATAAGTTACATATCTCTTCTCCCAAGCTGCTTTCAAGAATTTCTCTTTGTCTCTGAGGCTCATAAGTTTTACTATTAGATGTCGGAGTGTTGACCTATTTTTATTGATTTTGAGAGGAGTTCTCTGTGCCTCCTGGATTTTGATGCCTGTTTCCTTTCCCACATTAGGGAAGTTCTCTGCTATAATTTGCTCCAATATACTCTCTCTCTTTCTTCTTCTTCTGGGATCCCAATTATTCTAATGTTATTTCGTCTTATCATATCACTTTTCTCTCGAATTCTGCCCTTGTGATCCAGTAGTTGTTTATCTCTCTTTTTCTCAGCTTCTTTATTTTCCATCATTTGGTCTTCTATATTGCTGATTCTCTCTTCTGCCTCATTTATCCTAACAGTTAGTGCCCCCATTTTTTATTGCACCTCATTAATAGCCTTTTTGATTTCGATTTGGTTAGATTTTAGTTCTTTTATTTCTCCAGGAAGGGTGTCTCTAATAACTTCCATGCTTTTTTCAAGTCCAGCTAGTATTTTTAAAATCATGATTCTGATCTCTAGGTCTGACATCGTACTAATGTCCATATTGAGTAGGTCCCTGGCAGATGGTACGATCTCTTGTTCTTTTTGCTGAGGTGATTTTTTTTTCGTCTTGTCATTTTGTCCAGAGGAGAATAGATGAATGAGAGAACAAAATGCTAACAGGTTAACAACATCACCAGAAAATATACTCTACTCTAAACAAATCAGAAAAGACCTGAAACCAGGGGAAAAGAAAGAAAAAAGAAAGAGAAAAAAAAAGAAAAAGATAAAGATAAAAACAAACAAAAACAAAACAAAACAAAAAACAGAATATGATCAAATATGAGCAGGCTAGTGCATAGATCAGTGCCACGCACTAGATTTTGGGTGTATTTTAGTCTGTTAGAAGAAAGTGCCTCCTGAAATTTTAAAGAAAGAAAGACATATATGTACAAAATAAGGGTTGATACAATGAAGGGATGGAAGATGACTGTAATGATGAAAATTATAAAAGATTTTATAAAAGGAATTGATAAGATAAGAAGCTGTTTGAAAAAAGAAAGAAGATTTAAAAAAAAAAGAAAAAAAATGGGAGAGAATGTGATCAGGCAGGAGACTAGAACAAAGCCATACACTAGTGATTCAGGGTATATTTTGATCTGTTAGAAGAAGCTGTATCTCAAAATTTTAAAGAGAGAACAACTTATATATATATATATATATATATATATATATGCCAAAAATAAGGGTATCTACTATGAAGGGATAGAGTATGACTCTAAAAATGAAAAATAAAAAAATTTTTTTTTCAAAAAGGGATTGATAAGATGTTGGTTGAAAAAGGGAAAAAGAAAAATTCAAAAAAAAAAACAGTTAAAAAAATTAACTTTGAAAAACTAATGAATCATGGTAAAAAAGCCATGAATTCTTTTTTTTTAAACAGATCTTTTTTTTTTAAGATTTTTATTTATTTATTTGAGAGAGAGAGAGAATGAGAGAGAGAGAGCATGAGAGGGAAGAGGCTCAGAGGGGGAAGCAGACTCCATGCTGAGGAGGGAGCCCGATGTGGGACTCGATCCCAGGACTCCGGGATCATGACCTGAGCCGAAGGCAGTTGCTTAACCATCTGAGCCACCCAGGCGCCCCAAAGCCATGAATTCTATGTGCAGTATTCCCCTAGCACTGGAGTTCTCCCGTTCTCCTTGATCAGTAAACTTGGTCTTGGCTTGCTGGCTGTTCGTGCTGATCTTCTGGGGGAGGGGCCTGTTGCCGTGGTTCCCAAATGTCTTTGCCGGAGGCGGAATTGCCGCGCCCTTGCCGGCCCGGGCTAAGCAATCTGCTCGGGTTTGCTCTCGGGAGCTTTTGTTCCCTGCAAGCTCTCAGTACAGCTTTGGAGGATGAGAGTGAAAATGGTGGCCTCCCAATCTCCACCCGGAGGAGCCGAGAACTCGGGGCCCCGCTCCTCAGTGCGCCCCCAGAGCAAAGCAGTCAGTCACTCCCGTCTCCCCGGTCTCCGGCCGCACTCCGTGCTCACCCGGCCTGTGACCAAGCGTTTCTATCTCTGGCACCCAACTCGGTGTGGAGTCTCCAAACCCAGCAGATCCCTGCGGTGCACTCCCGCGCCACTCCTCCTGGGGGAGGAAGGGGAGTCTCCCCAGATCTGCCACTTGTTGGGTCCCTGCTGGAGGAGCAGTGGCCCGACTGTCACCGATCACAGTTTATGGCAACCCCGAGCTGAGAGCCTGCGCCTCGGCTCCGTCTCTGCAGCCGGCTTCCCCGCTCCGATACCTGGGAGCTCTGCTGCACTCAGGCACCCCCGGTCTTTCTGTGACCCCGAGGGTCCTGAGACCACACTGTCCCGCGAGGGTTCCTCCCCCCGCTTAGCCACTGGCGCGACGTCCCTCAGCGGAGCCGACTTCTAAAAGTTCCGATTTTGTGCTCCGCGGCTCTATCACTTGCCAGAAGCGGCCTACGGAGGCCCCCTCCCCCGCCGTCTATCCTCCCGAATATCGCCTCGAATTCACTTTTCCACACGTCCTACCTTCCAGTAAGTGGTCGCTTTTCTGTTCAGAGAGTTGTTGCTATTCTTCTCTTTGATCTCCTGTTGAGTTCGTAGGTGTTCAGAATGGTTTGATCCCTATTCAGCTGAATTCCTGAGACCAGAGGAAATTCAGGTCTCCTACTCCTCTGCCATCTTGCTCTGCCTTAAGTTGATTTTAATAGCATTCTTTTACCTTTTCTATTACAAATGTTTGGCTCTCTGCTCACTTGACAATAGCAAAACAAGCCTAGAATAAAGAGAGCTAAAATGAAAAAAATCTTAAATGTGTGCACATAGAGGTATGTGTGTGTGCATGCATACATACAGCAAGAAGCCTGATTGGTTAGCTTTGTGGTGTGGTTCTGGGGTCAGAAGGGGACTAGAATCAAGACCTACTAAACCCTGAATTCAATCCATGGCGATTGAGGTCACTGTCATATTTGCCTGTGACCAGAACTCCTAAGTCTAGGGCAACAGTGAATCTATGGGTGGAGGCCAGGAAGGAGGCTGGCCTTAAATAAATTTAGGATTGAGTAACCAGAGTGACTCAGAGTTTGGGGTCAATTCCATGGTTGCCATGTAAAACAGGAGAACCAAAAAAAAAAAAACATAATTAATCTGAAATAAAGTATAATGGTATTGGCTAAAAAATAATTCCTGTTTGCCAGGCAGCCCTCAGGAGAACACTCTTGGATTCAATTATAATAAATAACTGATATAAAGTAGATGTGATTTAAAATACATATCACTGAGAATATGTTGAAATATGTCTCCTTTAATCATACATAGAATCTTAAATGAATTCATTTCAGAAATCCCATATAAAGGTAAATTCTTAATCAATGTGTATTATTATACATTTTTAAGTCAATTTGATAAACTTGCAAATTACTTTAGCAGTAGTAATTTTAGAAAAGTGAGTGATAAGCTGGTAATTTTATTTACTAAAGCTAATTTAAGCAAATACTTATGAATCTATTAAGGAGTGAATCATCCTCCATTCAACAAGTTAATAGTGACTATTTAGGACATGTGTTTACCAGTATAAATTAGGAAAAAAACACCACCAAGCATAGCAGACATTTAAATAATCTTATTTAATTAAAATAAGCTATGTATGCTGGGGTTTTTTTCTCACAAACTTATAATTATATTAATAAAAAAGCATCCGTCCTTTTCAAATTTGAGCCATTTTAATTACAAAATTTGAAGTTGTGAGCATTATGAACAAAGTTTACATTATTGCAGGCCTATCAACTCAGGAAACTTTAAATACTGGGTTATGCAACTAATTCAATCTAACTTCCTTCCCACGTGTTTTGAACAACTGCAAAAGCAAGATAAGCTGCCCTGTTTTTCAGTTCCCAGATGATTTTAAAATTTAGAAGAAATGCATTTATAAAGTGTTCAACCGTGATAGTAACAAAGTTAAATTTAAAATAACTAAAGACCATTTAAAAAATTTTTTAAATGCTACAAGCTTGATGAAAACAACAAGGAGTGATTCTGGAGCAATTTCTGACAGCAGTCTGTATCACATGATAGACCATCAAGATATACCAAAATATTATATTCTTTTAGAAATTCCTCTTACAAGAAAATCCAAAACAAGGTAGAAGATGTATGCACAAATATTCCCTGCAACACTAGAGCAAAAGGAAAAAACGGGTGAGGAAACTTCAGCGCCAAAGATGAGAATGGTTCAATTATGTATCTTCTCTTCGCTGAAGTATTACCGGGTAAGTTAAATAATAACCAAAGTTCTCATAATGGTATGGAGAAATCCTTGTTGCACAATGAAAACTGAAAACATCAACTATACGATCAGCTTCCATGCTATTGTTATGATGACTGTGGATAAATGATGGAAAAGCAGGTTGCGAAGAGAGAATAAAGCGTTTTGCTATAAAAAGTCTATTGTGAGAACTGCTCTACCCTGATCCCAGGTCCCTCAAGGTAGAATTCATCTGCTTGTTATTACGAGAGAAACATCTGCTGGTAGAGTAGATGCTGTTTGAAGGAGAAAATAAAAGAATTATGTACATGTGTTGGAGGAAAAAGAAAAAAAATGCATGGGCAAAACATTTTTCTTGACTTATTCTCAAGATTAGAACAGAGGATATAATATGGGTTAAGCAGTTATGAATATCGTTATGAGTTGAACTGTGCCCCTCCCCCAAAAGATATGTTCAAGTTCTAGTCCCTAGTACCTGTGAATGTGACCACTCGGAAATAGTCTCTGCAGATGTAATCAGGTGAAGATAAGGTCATACTGGATTAGGGTGGCCCTTAATACAATGACTGGTGTCCTCATAAGAAGAGGAAATAGTGGACACAAACACACAGGGAAACCACCAAGCGAGGATGGAGACAGACTTTGGTGTGATGCATCTGCAAGCAAGGTGGATGCCAACCACCAGAAGCTGGCAAGAGGCAATGCTGGAGTCTTCTCTAGGGTCTTCAGAGAGCACTGCCCTGCCGGGACCTAGACATTAGTCTTCCAGCTTCCGGGACTGTGACAGAATAAAACCCTAATATTTTAAGCCACCCCGTCTGTGGAACTCAGCTCCAGCAGCCCTAGGAAACTTACGCATACATAATCAAGGTAATTAATATCCAGGCACCATCTAGTCTACAATATTACTTTCTGATTATTAACACTTCTGGGGCAAGAAATTAAAATATGCTCTTCACCTGTTACAAGAACAGTCCTTACAAAACTCTTTAAAAGTTAGGGGCAAGAGTTAGGGTCATTTTGAACTGTGCTGCCAGTACCATATGCCCTTAAAGGCGTTGCTGAGGGTGTGAGAAGAGCTGGATCCCAACACTGACTCCACCATCCACCTCTGGTGACCTCCGGCACATCCCACCCTCTCTGTGCTTGTTGCTTGCTTTGTAAAATGGTGATAATAATAGTCTCATTGGGCTATTGTGAGAACTACATTAGCTAATAAATGTAAAGCAATTAGAACAGTAGCTGGCCCATTATAAGCATTCAATAAATGTTAGCTATAATTATCGTGTCTGACTAAACATTTTGGTTCCATTCCCATTTTAGAATTACGAAAATTTCACAGGCATATTTTTAGAATGCATATATCAGTTTGTAAATTACTTATAGATCACTGTATCAACGCTTCTCCCCCCCAACTCCGTCATTCCCACCCAAAGCGGCTTGCATAACCTCAGGAGCCCTTCTCCTAGGACCAGGGGGAGTGGGCAGGAAGGGGAAGAAAGGGAATAAAAAAGCGGCATCAGGAAGGATCGCAAAGTATGAGAAGCTTGGTGGTCTTGGTTTGATAAGCCAGGCCCTCGGATCAGCCACTTCTTCTGCTGTCTGTGTAGGAAGTGTGACGTTGGTCTTCGTTCTTCTCCCGCTGGTCCAGGGAGAGCCACCCAGAGAGCTGTGCTGTCCTTGGGTCATGATTTTGTGCTTGCCATGATGCTGTCCCATGACAGAGCCTTCCAGCATCATCAGAGCGGCTCCATTCCGCCCCATCAAGCGGAGGGGTACGTTATTTCCAGGACAATTCAGGCAAACAGAGTGGAGGATTTGTCATGTTCCGCTTTCACTTTGCTTGGTGCTCACTCACCAGCATCTGCTAATACTTGTCACTATCCTGCTCTTAACAGCTTCCCAGAGATCTTAAATATTTATTGCCACCGTCGCCACTTTGCCCAACTCTCTGGTATTTCTGCTGCAATCCCCAAGGCCTCCTTCTTTTATCTTACCTAATAGGACAATATGAGAGTGAGCCTCCAGCTAAGAAAAGGCTGGAGGTGAACAGTTCTCACAGCGGGAAGTGCAACACTATTCGGTGTCTGAGATTTTGAAAGAATAGTTCATATTTCTGAAGGCCAAATCCAAAATTTACTCCCGTTGAGAAACTAATTAGCTATTTAAATGCCCTGACTAATCTTCCAGGCTTTCTTTCACAAATTAAGTATAAAATAAGATTGCCCCGATAACTTGTATATGGGGTAATTTTTCTTTTTAAGTGTACAACTTGAAATCAGTTGCAAATGTAGTATCCAAATGCGATTTAGTCCCAAGGACTCGTCAAGGCTCATAGCCACCCAAAAAATAAATGCAAGAGGGAAACAAGCTTGACAGATACCTGTGTTGTCAATAGAACCAAGAAAAGGGTCTTTGTAGAGAAAAGGGGAAAACTGCAACTCATATTGTGAATAGTGTTGGCGCTGACATGTTGCTGGCACCCGAAAGAAATAGCTTTTATTGGATGTCAGCTTAAGAAGAAGAAAAGAAAGGAAACGGGAAAAAAAATTAGCTGAATGAGTACAAGGGAAAAGATCAATAACTCCCTCTGATGTTTTTTTGGCAAATTGGCCAAGAAAGGACTGAAGTCTTCACTGGCTGACAATCCTGGCATCTTTCCCAAATAGAAATGTTGCAGCCAGAAAATACACTTAGCAAATTTAGTGAGACAATTAGTTTGGGAATATGTATTAAAAGACAGAGCACAGACCAACAAATTGACTGTCATCAAGGTGCCTCGGTCCACCCAGATATTGCGCATCGGGAATGGGTGGGGTTCACCTGGGCTGGTCCTCCCCACCGGTGAGGACACAGGGATCCTAACACCCAGGTTGTGTGCTCCGCATCCAGTGTGGGTAGTGTGACCAGGTAATTTATCTTCCAAATTCAAACACTTTAGGGATGAGGAGGTGCTATTAATCATGCTGGGCCAAGCATATAAACCTGGACCGTCCCAGGCAAAGCAGGGTGCATTGGTGTCCTAACAGGGACACCCAACTCTCCCCGAAATCCATGGACTTGTAGTTACAGACCAGGATCCTTGAACTGGGTAGCTGCTTTTATAATATGAGCCATCACTTGCAAGAAGCCACAGGTAAAAGGAGAATATAACTTGAGTTCTATTTGTCACTCCTGCTGGAAAAATTACTCCAGGTCACCTGCCCACCTGACATCAGGACAGCAGTATATCCTTCTGCTGGATAGCTGGATAGCGTTTGCATCCAATCAAGGAGATTTTTCAACCCAGAGCTTTCATCATGGATTACATAGGGACAGGTGGGCATCATTGTTATTAATTGAAACGCAAACATAATTGAACAAAACCAACACTGCAGTGTTTATTTTCATTAAGTTGTGGTATCCAATCATTCGAGAAGTTGGGAGAGAATGAAGTAGAGTTGCAAAGTTCTACTTTGCTCCCAAGTGCAGCAAGTTGGTCAGTTTGTGCCCATCATTTTACTTCTTTCAATTTTCATCATTTTCAGTTTTGTAAAACAATTTTTTTATTACCATAGAAATGTAAGTTTTCCTCTCCCTCTTTTCTATCTCTTTTTCTCCCACCCCAAGCCACCCAGGTAGTACAGCTTTGAATTATAATAAGTGTACATTTGTTTTTATTCAGTTTTGAGTCAAGCCATGAAAATAAGAGATGAACTGAGATACTTGTGGAATTTTGTTCACTGTCTGGAATATGGAAAAATGTCATTTAGCAGCCAGGGCCTTCTGACCCAAACTTTTAATTCATCCTGAGTGCTATCCTGCAGAGACTGAGACTTCCAGTGTCTTGTGATGTGGTTGCCACAGACTCCTACTGTATTAGGTTAAGTGCAGCTAGAGTAAGATGTATAATGTGTTTTACTTTCAGAGCACTATCCCAGATAGGGGCCTGCTTACCTTTACAAGAATTTTGTGAGAAGTTGTAAAGAAAGTGTATATATGACCTCTTAGTGGATCAGGAAACTGAGACAGAGAGAGAAAGCTGCTCAGAGCCACACAACTGATCAGAGATGAGCCTAGCAGTGGACACTGATGCATCTAACTTTCACACTGACCCACTTTTTTTTTAAAGATTTTATTTATTTATTTGACAGAGAGAGAGCAAGTGAGAGAGAGAGAGAGAGCACGAGCCTGGGGGGCTTGATCCCAGGACTCTGAGATCGTGACCTGAGCTGAGGTAGACGCTTAGCAGACTGAGACACCCAGACACCCCTCAATGACCTACTTTTTTAAAGAATGTCCTAACTTGATTAGAATGTTAAGATTTGTCACCTTGTAATTCATACTCATTCAATTTCTAAGGAATCTACTTCTGATGGTTGGCCTCTATAATGTACAATGTATAATTACAAGTAACAAAATCATAGAATTGTGGGGTTTTTAATGTATTCCTGGGGTGTTATGCAATCCAACAATGTAACCCACATTTCGAACTCAAATATGAGAGCACTTACAACTATTCTATGTCCCTTACCAAATTCAAAACCTTAAGACTTCTAAGAAACAAAATCTTCATAATTACATTACCTCAACCAAACTTAAGGAAAAACAATATGGACTCTAATGTATATGCAATTAGGAGATTCACTTTATGAAAGCATTAAGTCACTCCCAATGTTTGGTTACACATTTCCCACATCACCAGTATAGTGGCAGCACCAGAAAATTTGATATAAATTATTAGAATAATAATAAATACTTTCAAAAACACTTACTAAAGATATTATGATCATATAACAAATTGTCCAAATCAGCAAACAGAATATCAGCACAAGAGGGATAAACCGGGACCAGAAGCATAAACTAGGACTGCCCAGGTGTCACACTGGGATATATTATCACTCTAGCTGAAGTTGAAAGGAAATTTGAGCAGAGATTTGTAAATATCATATTGACATAGTACAGCTTTTAGTAGGAGATGCCATGAAAGTTCTTTTCTAATTGTGACTTGCAAAACTCAAAAGGCTGATCTTTTTTGGTGATGAACAGTTCAGAGTAAAAGAAGTTAAAAGAATCAAAATAATATTTTTCCCAATTCTGATAATTTAAGAAAACAGTTGGGGTAAGGGGGTGGGGGAAAAGATAAAAAAGAAAATATCTTTCCTTTGGGCTAAAGCCAAGGACAGCCTCAAAGGAGATATTCTTCGGAGATGAAAAGTCAGAGGACCTATCTAGGAACATGACTGAAACCCCATGGGACATGTGATGTGTTGGGTGGAAGGTTTCTAACACAAGAGGCCTACTGAATTTTGGAAAGTGAACTCTGAGGCTAGGCCTTTTTTTTTTTTTTTTTTTTTTGAGGCTCTTTGTTTTTTTCCATTTTTATGCGTGGGCTCTTTGTACTTTGAAGTTCTAGCCAGCTTAGAAGAGAAAAACTTGCACTGGTGTTTGTAGTTGGAGTGAGAGCTGTGTTTTAGTGGACACTTCCCCAGTAAATGGACTGCAGGCTGATCATGCAGGTCCAATAGAGCCTATAATCACTATCTGATGCATCTCCAAAATGATCCCAGACTTGGGACCTTGTAAGGTAATTCATGAAGCCATCATCACTGGACAGCTACACAATTCATGTACACAGCTAGAAAGAATATTCTGTTGCCACTTACCCGAAGAGGTTAAAAGCAACCAGTACACTACCTATTGAAACGGAAGCAGCACTGAGTCCTCTCATTTCACTCTTGATTCCTGGCACCAGCTTCGTGATCCTGCAGGGACATTCTCGTTAGGACTTGTTGCTTCCACATTCAATGTTATTAGTGGCAAACCATTAGGCCAACAGTTATGCCCTGCTCTTTTGTTCTTGAAGGAAACATCTGTTCTTTTGTCAGGGAGCACACGCCAAAATCTCTGTGATTATAAGCAAGAGGGCTCTTCAGGGAGTAGTCAATGCATCATACAGCCTGGAGCACAGACCTTGAAAACTTCCCACACTCCTGTCCCCGCAGACTCTGGATGCTAGAGAATTGCTAGCTGGTGGCAAGGGGATCCCCACCCGTAGGTCCCAAAGTAGGAAGAGGGAGGAAGATGAGTGGGAGGTGTTGGGGGTGGAGAGAATGGGGGTTAATTATTGATGAGGCTGCATTAAAAGCATATTTATATACTCAACATGAGCATCTAAACTCCCCACATGGATCTGAAGCCTCTAAGTGTGTGCTTGTGGTGTCCCGGCATGCTGTGTCATACGTAAGGCTCATGGCTAAGGGAAGAAAGGAGCTTGAGACCGGAACACACTGGGGAGTGTGCAAAACATGACCAACGGAAGCACTTAGCAGTCCCTGAGTTCTGACTTTCCAGTTCCCTCAAGGTACAATGCCTGTGTCGCATCCTTGGCTCTCAAGGCCCCACAGGCAGACTTAAGAGCCTTGCTGCCTGAGTCTGAATTCAGGTTCCATTCATTCTACTGCTCTAATGCTAGAGGAGTTATTATCTCCTTGAGCCTCGTCTTATTTATAAAATGGGAGCAATAATGGTACCTGTGGTATACATTAGCTAACATATGCAAAATACCCCTATTACAAAATAATACAGGTGTAAAATCAATAATCTAAGTTTCTATCTTAAGAAGTTAAAAAAAAAGAGAAAATTAAGCCCACAAAAAGAAGAAGCAAAGAAATGACAAAGATTAGAGTAAAATTAATGTGAAGTAAAAGCAAACAAAAAAATAGAGGAAAAGCTGGTTCTTCAAAAACATAAAGTTGACAAACATCTTGTTGGATTTAGAGAGAGAAGGAGAACACAAATTGCCAAAACCAAGAATTAAAGAGGAGCTGTCACTGAAGTTCTTGCAGACACTGGAAGGTTAAAAGGCAAATACCATGACTAATACTATAAGTAAAGTTGATAACTTGAATGAAATTATTTCCTTGAAAACCACAATGTAAGAAAATTGACTGCAGAAGAAATACAAAATTTAAGTAGCCTTATATTTGTTAAAGAAATCAAATTCACAGTGAAAACAATTTCACAAAGAAAACTCTAGGCCCAGTTGGTTTTCATGCTAAATTCTACAAAACATTTAAGAATCAAATAATATCAATCTTTAAGTGAAAACAATTTCAGGAACTAGAGGAGGAACAATATTTCCCAACTCTTCTTAGGACCCGAGCATGACTCTGATAACAGACCTAACAGAGACTTCAAGGAGAGAAAACTATAGATAAAAATCCCTTGTGAAATATATGCAAAATTATCAACAGTATATTAGCAAACAGAAATCAACAACATATACAAAAAATATTACGCCATGACCGGGTACCACCTACCCAAAGAATGCAAGGTTGGCCCAACACTCGAGAATCAAGCAAGATCATTTATCACAGTAACAGAATAAAGAAGAAAAGCCATTCATGTATTTCAATAGATGCAGAGGTTATACTTTAGAAAATTCATTGGCCATTCCTAATAAAATTTTTCAGCAAACTAGAAATAAAAATAAGTTTCCTCATCCAGATACAAGGCATCGATGGAAAACCTATGGTAATAGCATACTTAATGGTGAAAAAATAAATGCTTTGTCCCAAAGATTAAAGACAAAGATGTCTGCTTTCACTACTTACCACTATTATGCAATATTGTACTGAAGTTCTTACACAGTGTAATAAGGCAAATAAGAAATATAAGGCATAAAATTAGAAAGGAAGAATTTTATTTGTAGAAGACACAGTTGTCTATACAGAAAATTCTAAGGAATCTCCAAAAAGAGGTACAAAAATTCCTAAATGAATTTAATAAGGTCACAAGTCAGGTCAATATACAAAAACCAAATGTATTACTAGACACCTGCAATACACAATTCAAATTGAAAGGTTTAAAACAATAAAATTCATACTAGCATCAAAAACAAACAAAAAATGTAGTCAGGAATAAATTTAACAAAAGATATAAGAGATCTGTGTACTAAAAACCACAAAACATTGCTGAAAGAAATAAAGAATATAAATAAATGGGGCAATATATCATGTTCATGAATTGGAAGACTCAGTTTTATTAAGATAAGCATTCTCTCCCCAAACTGATCTCATCTTCAAGGCAATCTTGTTTACAATACCATCAGACTCTTTTTATAAAAAATTAACAAGGTATTCTAAAATGCATGTGGATATGCAAAGGACATAGAATATAGCCCAAACAAGTTTTGGAAAAGAAGATCTAAATTGGAGTGCTTTCACTACCTGAGTTCAAGAATTACTATAAAGCCATAAAAATCAAGACAATGTGGTTTTGGTGTAAGGAGAGACACAGAATGAAACAGAATGGATTCCAGAATTAGAAGCAAACTCATATGGTCAATTAATTTTTGACAAAGATACAAATGCATTTCAATGAAGAAAGTGTAGACTTTTCAACAGATGGTGCTGAACAAGTGGCCATCGGTATGGAAAGAAATGAACCTCAGGCCTCAAAAATTTATTTGAATGTATTAAAGAACTCAACATAAAACCTAAAATCATAAAGCTTCTAGAAAAATATAAAAGAGAAAAATCTCCACAATCTTGGACTAGACAAAGATTTCTTAGAACATGAAAACATTAAGTATTAAGGGAAAACCAAGAAATTATACTTCATCAAATTTAAACTTCTGTTCTTCAAAAGATACAATTAAGAAAACGAAAAGGTAATCCACAGACTGGGAATATGCTTGGATGGATGGTTGGATGGATGGATGGCTGGATGGATGGATGGCTGGCTGGCTGGCTGGATGGATGGATGGCTGGCTGGCTGGCTGGCTGGCTGGCTGGATGGATGGATGGATGGTTGGACAATAGAAAAGATAGTCTTTTGCAACAATATATCTTGTCCCCCATAATTCTTGTCCCTCATGTCTATGTTATAGGAACAATGATATGGGTATAGATAAACTAATACACTGAGCACCACCTAGGTGTCAGTGCCAGTCAGAAAAATAGAAACAAGAGGTCTAGACCCACACCTTCCAGAGAACACAGTATTAAAAAATAGTAAGGCATTTTCTGATAAGTCAGCAAAATAGTGTCACATAGTACCATGTAGTACAGTCAAATCATAATCAGCTTTGTTAGAATAAAATTCTATTTGGTGTTTATCTGATTCAGTCCATCCTCAGTAGCAGAATCTAGACATTATGCATAACAATAACTGACAGGATTCTTCTAATTAGATATCTAAATTTTTTTATGTTTTTTTTTGAGTGCCTAACATTGATCTGAGCATTTGAGAAATATTATCTTGCTTAATGGAATGGCCCTATGAGGTAGGTGTGTGATTTCAAGAACCATAGCATCAACATCATCTAAGAACTATTAAAAATGCAAATTCTCAGGCCCCATCCCAGATGGACAGAATCAGAAGCCCAGGGTGTGGGTCCCAGCACTTAGATTTACGAAGGGCCACCCAGATGATTTTGATCAGATTACAGTTTGAGAATCACTGGTCAAAAGTATTGGCTTCTGCTTAAGAGCTGTGGTCACTCTTAGGATCTATTAAGTGCTTTATCCAACTTCTATCTTTAAGCACTGAACCTTTAGCTTTAAATTTTCAGTGATTGTTTCCTTTTTTAAAAATTCCACCAAATCTGATTCTGGTTGGTGACTTTGCAGCTGGTGAAGCTTTGCTTACTGTGGCTATATTGACATTCTCTTTGGCAAATGTGTATCAGATTTTTTCCTTCTTTCTTCCTTCCTTCCTTCCTCCTTTCTTCCTACCTCCCTTCCTTCTTTTCTTCTTCTTCTTCTTCTTCTTCTTCTTCTTCTTCTTCTTCTTCTTCTTCTTCTTCTTCTTCTTCTTCACTATGGATGAAGAAGTGTTTCAAAATTTCTTGGCAGGAAAATACTCCACCTGTTTAGAGGAACAACTGAAAATTAAGTCCATCGTTATACAGAAACAAGAATGCCATGTTACTTTCCATGTAACCTCCTTAAACATCTTTCTGGTAAGAATGCCTCACTAGTCTAATCAGTTGGGGCCATTACAGAGCTTCGGAAAAAGGAAGCTCTTCAGAAGAGTCTAGGTTGATGAGAGTCAGGCAAAGGAGGAGCAAATAACACAAACAATGAATTCAGAGTTTTGTTTTTAATAGTAAAATATTTTGGTTCTCCCTCTTCTAAGCATCAAGTGGGAAATGTTCTGTGCACTGAAACAGAA
The DNA here is from genome assembly GCF_009762305.2 of Zalophus californianus. NCBI lineage: Eukaryota > Metazoa > Chordata > Mammalia > Carnivora > Otariidae > Zalophus > Zalophus californianus. The sequence goes on along the minus strand of NC_045601.1, from coordinate 11,542,581 downwards.
ATAAGAGCTCTACATCAATAAAACAAGAACACACATCACCAACCACACACATGGTCCTTGGCAGTAGATCTTGGCTGCAGGACTCATAGGAAACACAGAAACAAGGAGGGGGAATCCAAGCACCAAACCAGAGATGGCAGAGCTCATTATAAATAGCTATTTTTAAATGAGAAATCCATAGCTTTGGAAAGAAAATAATCAAGTTGTAATAATGAATTAAGAGAGGGGCAGAGTGTCTGATTACTCTCAAGGAGCTAGAAGGGATGTCAGTTATCTTCTAGTACAACCTCTTGGTCTTACAGAAGGAGATCAGGTCCTTCTGGTTGGAAGAGAGTAATTTTCAAACCAAGCTCAGCTGTTCATTAGGGGTAGAGCTGGAGACTCAGACCCTGGTCTCTTGGCTTCAATTTGTTGTGGGCAGTTAAAGGCCCTATTCTTCATTAAGTGCCAAATGATTGAACATCAGACAAGGGGAGATCATCACTGACTAGAGGTTCAATTAGAAAAGCGAGGCTTGATTTAAGCTCTAAGGGGGATGAATAGCAGAGCTGGTGTGAGGACCTGGGTCCATAGGAGGCTCTGAAAAGACCTCACGGATCATGAAAATTGTATCCATGGTCCAGGGAAACTAGCCAGTTCGGCCCTCTCCTATGAAGAAATGGGCTGCATTTTCACTTGGTGAGATATCTTCCATGGACACAAATTATACTTTGTGATCATCAGCCTAACAGGAAAGCACAAGTCACAAGCACAACTCCTATGCTCCTATCCGTGAGTCATACCTGCCCCTGAGTGACAACAGTGTCTACTCCGGAGAGAGTTTTTGAAAGCAAGCAGGCAAGAAAGAAAGAGTCATTGTGATGTTAATAGGGGATGCTGCAGTTTGGAGTTGTTTCCTACAGTTCTTAAAAATTTATAAATAGGGTTTCTGCCCCGATTTGCATTCTAAAAAGATGGTCTCTTTTTTTTTCTTTTTGTTATATTACCTGATATTGCTCCCCTCAATTCAAAAATAAAACAAAATGAAAAGAACAGTTAACGTTGAAAATGTTTAAATTATGCACAAATAAAGGGAAATAAGAACAAAAAGCAATACCTCTTTGTCTCTCAGTCTGCCCTTAAATGTTCCTGTGAAAATCCATCTCATTATATTCATGGGTCCTAATTTTAGGAATAACAGACACAGTGGGAGACCAGTGGCTGCTAATGCTGCCCTTGTTAACATCATGAATTGTGTGGGGCTTTTTCCTACCCAGGCACCGCATTTTGGAACAAAGGAAAGGAACAAGGTGGTTCTGCTATTATCCAAATTGGCCTCTGGCATCTACTCTGGGAAATGACTGAGGCCAGGGGCTCTTTCTCAGGTATCCGTGGGGAATACATATGTGCGATTAACCCAACTGGCCACTGGGTGTGACCACACTCCACACTAAAGGAAGCAGAGGCCATTCTCGGGGGCTTTTCCCTGACAGAGTTTAGACACGCACGCACACATGTGCAGACACAGACCATGAAGGCTTCACCCTCGGAAGGGAAAGTTTAAAAAGTCAGTCCATGCCTGATTTTAACTTCCAAACAGGAGCGTCAAGTCAACTCTATTAATTGTCCTTTTACTCCAAAACGTATGACTCCTCTTCTGTTAAAGAATGAGAAACAGTTCTGTAATTCCCGATAACACAAATCAAAAGAAACCACTGTCTACATAACTTGTTAAAAATGAAAAGGAAGAAAAAAGGGGTCCCTAGAAACGCACACTGGCTAGGTCTGAACACCCCTGCAGCAAAATCTGTCCATCCAAAGATCATATGCCTCTGATCTCCACTGCTGGTGGCTTCTGTGGCTGGATGGCAGACACAACACTTGTCAGGTTGCCTTTGAATGTGAGAGCCAAGTATCTTTGCTGTAGTAATTTAGACCCACATCCACTGCAATTTTAAAGAAAACGGATTCATCCATGATAAGGACTTGGGTCCAAGTGACCTGTAAGAGAGCTACGCTTACTGGCATCTTATGATATTATTGACAGATTAGGCTTTTTCATTCCTTTTCAAACACAGAACGCTCTTTAAATGGTGAAGCGAGATAAGGAGGGATAAAATCCAGCATTGCAAAGCAACATAAAAAGGTTAACCACTCACATTGTTTTTAATTCAGCCCTTTAACTACCTCCATTTCCAGTCTCCAAAAAGATAGCCACACGTGCACATGCACACATGCCCCCAGGTGGGAGCCTATTTTCTTTAATATTGATCTATCGTTTAAATTGTGTCATTCTCTTTGAGCCTACACAAAGGGGTATATTCATTTGATTTTACTATTTTTCCCCAAAGGTTCATGGTGCTTTCACAAGGCTTTATTAAAGATTGGAAATAGGCACATTATGTCTCCATGAAGAAGCAGGGTCCAACATTGCCCTTAAGAGCACATCTTTTTTTTCAACATTTTATTTCAAAGACATCCTTAATGTGTGTGTGCAGTGCTCAGAAAATATTTGTTGATTGCTAACTCTATGTCTGAAAATCAGTTGGAAGATGTTTTTCTAAGCCTGCCAATTTACAGAGATCAGCTAAGTGCCTGGCATTCCTCCATGTTCCTTAGCTGAGGATAGTTTTCTTTACAAAAATGTTTTTGTGCAGAGTCTAAAAACTGAGTGAGAAACCACAGACTCAGAGCTCAGACTGGAAATCTTCAATGGGTCCTGGAGTCATTATATTTTTACACCAAGCACAACAACTGGCATTTAATTTTCAATGAAATACTGCATCCTACCTAATGTCTTAGTGCCAAAGAAGAAAGTTGGGAACAATTAACAATAACAAAACAAATCTCATAGTCTAGGATTTTCATTCATACCATGATGTACCTTAATTTTTTTTTTTCCAAGAAAAAAAAAATGTGAAGTCTTGCTTGTGGTCAAGGGTGCATTGAGAGGTATTATAGCATCCCAGGATAGTAAAAAAAGCAGTAGCTGCTTTTTCTTAAGAAGGAAATTTTAAATGTACACAGTCCTTGTTGGGATGAGGCTCAGAGACCAGATTCACTTTGGGCCATTTTCTGCTACTGCTCTGGACTCAAATCAATTCTAACAGTAATGAGCTAACAAGTAACAAGGTGGCTTCTTTAAAGTTAGGTTCATGTCAAACTGCAGTGGGGGTTATAAGAACCAAAGACAAAAGTCAACTCAGAGACTACTGGTTGTTCATTTTTGTCAATTAATAATCAATGAGAACCATTAAAATTAGTATACTGGAATTAGGAAGATCTCTCATCAATGGGGCCAAGTTTAAATGAAAAGAAGACTGAATTTCACTTGGAAACCAGGCCTTTCTTTATTTGAAACCTGCTTGCTTTTCTAGCCTTGTTTTCCAGCAACGCTGTGGTGAGCCCTAACCCAAGATTCCCTGAACAGACCCGCGTTCAAACACCCATATTCTTTGCACATGCTGTTTCCTACACCTGAAGAGCTTCCCCCAGACCTCCCCCTGCCTGCCCCACTTAAACTCTTCCTCACATTTTAGGCAAAGCTATGTTACCTCCTATAGGAATCCTCTTTCAGATGCTCTTCTCTGAGTGGGCCCAGCCCAGGAGATTGGAAATATACTTGTCCTGAACAGAATTTAATCCATTGTTTATACAATGATCATGTGTATTCACACCTGTCTCCCACAGCAGATGGGGAGGTAAACACATATTTTCCTATTTGTGCCCCCACAGAGCCTTGAACTGTGTGCAGTACTTTGAAAGCACTCAATGAACATTGACTAAAGGAAGGAATGAAGAAGGCATGGAATGAATCAGTAAATTAATCAACAAATGGACAGATGAATAAAATCCAGACTTGGGTAGTACAGTCCAACAGACAGGGGCTCACCTGTAAACCAGGGTCAAATAAAGGCCAAGATAGAAAGCCACCTCCTACATAATGGAAACACTGCCCTGCATATCTTCATGAGGAAGCAGATTCCAATTGGACCTTGAAGAGCACATCTTCTTACAGAGGACCCACCCTTCTGCCAGAAATGGGCCTCTGTGAGCCAACCCTTTTCCAATTTGGACTATGAATTAATAGGTGGCCTGGAGAGATGCATATATTATAGCAAGAGAGCATGTTTTTAAATAAGTGGAAAAAGAGAAAGCAAAACAAGGGTAGAGATACTAAGATTGCCCAAAAATGAGGTTAATACAAAGATACCCATGATAGAGAATCGGTACTTGCAATGGGAAATTCATGAACTTGGTTCTCACCTTTCTAACAGCCAGCACAACTAGGGAAAACTGAATAGTTACACAATTCAGTTTTCACAAAACAAAAACAGGCTGATTATTCAGGAAAAACATAGCTATCTAGGCAAAAGAGGAATTTCTCTCAGGGGAAGTGTACCTATTAACTTTTACTTGGAAGGAAGTTTTTTTTTTTTTTTTTTTTAATGGGAAGAGAGATTGGTAAAGTGGAGACAAGGTTCAGAATGGAGGACCTGGTAAGAGAAGACAGTGAATGTATTCCAATACTTTTGGCTGTAGGGACATGAGTGAGAGGAGAAGGAAGTTAGATAAAATTCACTGTGAGTAAAAAGCAATGAGTTTAAACTCAGCACAGTAGTCTGGCTTAAGAATGAAGATAGCATTGTTTTATCCTCTCTAGTATTGATCTGTTGCTTAGACCACTCAGAATTCCCACAGGAAATGTGATGAGTATTTAATAAGCTCAGAGGCACCCCTGGGCACCATGTCACTTCCCTACCCCAGTGCTGGGCCAGCAGGTGACAGGAGAGGTGAGGAGGTTGCCATTTACCACCAGAGACACCAAGCAGTGCTTCTGGGCCACCCTTTCAACATCCCTGTCCTAGAAAAAGAGGACACAAGACGGGCTGACCCAGTGCATGCCTTGTGGGGCAGAGAGGTTATTGGATGTACTCAGGACTGGAAGTCCTGGCAAGCACCTCCGTTCCTTAGATTGGGCTATCTTGGGAAAAGAGCACCAACTTCTGATCCTCCATTTCTTCATCCATAGAAAGAGTGTAATAACTTTGTTCCCTAAGTTATCTTGAGAATGAATTGCAAAAATACAAATGTTAAAGTTATTGTCACAAAATGACAAGAACTAACCATAGCCATAGACTTACTTCACCTTCTTAGAGCAAGTACCTCAGGATAAGACTTGACTGGATCACTTCACTCTGCTGATTGCTTCTTCCGCTGGGCAGAATCTTTTTAGATGGATGCAGTCCCACCTTTTTTGTTTTTGTTGCCTGTATTTCTGGTGTCATATCCATGAAATCATTGCCAACACCAATATCAAAATGACTTTCCCCTTTGTGTTTTAGGAGTTTTATGATTTTAGGTCTTATGCTTAAGTCTTTAATCGATTTGGAGGTTTATATTTTTATGTCTGGTGTAAGATAAGGGTCCAATTTCATTCTTTCTTTTGATGAAGAGACGCTCCTTTCCCCATGGTGTATTCTTGGACCCTGGTCAAAGATCAGTTGACCATACATGCGTGGATTTTATTTCTGGGCTCCCTATTCTGTTCCATTGGTCTGTATATCTAGCTTTATGCCAGTGTCATACTCTTTTTATTATTACAGATTTCTAATATACTTTGAAATGAGGAAATTGATACCTCTAGCCTTGTTCTTCTTTCTCAAGATTATTTGGCTATTTTGTGGTTCTCTATGAACTGTAGAATTGTTTTCTACTTCTGTAAAAACTGCCATTGGGATTTTGAGAGGGGCTGCACTGAATCTGTAGATCTCTTTGGATAGTATGGACATTTTAACAATATTAAATCTTTCAATCCATGAACACAAGATGTCTTTCCATAAAGGCAATTTATGGAATGGGAGAAAATATTTGTAAATCATATAACTGATAAAGGGTTAATCTCCAAAATATACAAGAAACTCCTATAAACTCACTAACAACAAAACTAATAACCTGATTTTAAAATGGACTGAGAATTTGAATAGACATTTCCCCGAAGAAGACATACAAATGGCCAACAGATACATGAAAATAAAAAAAAAAAAAAATGATCAATGTCACTAATCATCAGGGAAATCAAATCAAAACCACCATGGAGTTGTCACCTCATACCTGTCATATTGGCTACTATTTAAAAAAAGGCAACAAGTGTTGGTGAGGATGTGGACAAATCAGAACTCTTGCACCTATTGGTGGGAATGCAAAATGGTGTGACCACTGTGGAAAACAGTATGAGGTTCCTCAAAAAATTAAAAATAGAACCATTCTATGATCCAGCAATCCCACATCTGGCTATTCACCCAAAAAACTTAAAATCAGGATATCAAAGAGATATTTGTATTTCCACATTCACTGCAGCATTATTCACAATAGCCAAGATGTGGAAACAACTTAAATGTCTACCAACAGAAGAACTGATAAAGAAAATGTGGTATATGTACACAATGGAATACTATTCAACCTTAGAAAAGAAGGAAATTCTGCAAGATGTGGTAACATGGATGAACCTGGAAGGCCTTATTCTTACTGAAATAAGTCAGCCACAGAAAGATAAATGTTGCATGATTGCACTTATATCAGGCATCTTAAAAGTCAAATTCATGGAACTAAACAGTGGAATGGTGGTTGCCAGGGGCTGTAGGGAGAGGGAAATGAGGAATTACTGATAAGGGGCATTAAGTTTCAGTTAGGCAAGATGAATAGGTTCTAGAGATTTGCTGTACAACATTGCACCCATAGTTAACAATACCGTATTTTACAGTTGAGAACTTGTTGAGAAGGTAGATCTCATGTCAAGTGTTCTAACCACAAACAAGTTTTATTTTTAACTTTTTTAAGTAAAGTGGGGGGGGGGAGAGTGACTTGGGGTAAGCAATGAGCCTTAATGGGGATGTGAGTTAGTCCAGAATAGTCCAGAATTCTCAAAAGTCCACTCTTGTCATCTGCCATTAAGATGCACCAAACTACAACCTCTGGTTGCTTCAGCTCTTGGGAGGAAAGGTGTTTATTCTCAGTATATACTCTTGCTTGGGCCCTCTTTCTCAATACAATGGGTCCAAGATAACTGAAAACAGAAGCTAGTCAAACCACCCAAATTAAAGGATATTTGGGTGGGGTAAGTTAGGCTATAAGCTGCATCAGGTTGTTTTTGTGTTTGATGCTTCCCCACTGTATTCCCAGCACATCAAACATAATAGGTGATCAGTAAATATTTGATGAGTGAATAAATATAGTAAAGAACACTAGGAATTGAGAGTTTATTCCACTTACTATATATGTAATGGCATGTGGTAAACAAACAAACAAACAACATGTTGGTGCTTGGAGATGAGGTCTTTGGGAGGTAATTAGGTCATGAGGGTAGAGCCCTCATGATGTCTTTCTCTATCTTCTCCCCACCCCACCCCAGTGTCTCTCTCTCTCTCTCTCTCTCTCTCTGCAAACCAGGAAGACCACTCTCATCAGGAACTGTATTTGCCAGCACCTTGAACATGGACTTCTCAACCCCTGAACTGTGAAAAATCTGTCTGTTGTTTAAGCTACTCAGTCCATGGTATTTTGTTATAGCAGCCAGAGCTAAGACATATATATAAAATTTTAAGAAACAGCAAAACAGGCAATAGACAGCTGGTTTTCACCAAAGTAGTCTAGGAGTATTGCAAAAAACAACCTTGAATTTAACCCTAAATCAATGTACTAAAAGTGCATGGCAGCAAATTTTAAAAATTACATTATCCAACAGTACCTTGTTATTTTTTTAGAAATTTTTTACATTTGCTTCCATGAGTATTATAAAGTGCAAAGATCAGTAAGTTCTATTTTATTTTTCACATTTATAAGAAATATTCCATTCATTAATTCATTCATACATTCATTCATTTTTTTTTTCAGTAAACAATGACTGGGCCAACCAAGAGCTCAAGCCCTATGGTAGGTAATTAATGAGAAAATTAAATATGCTTCTGCCCTCAGAGACTTTACAGTCTCATGAAGGAAGCAAATATCTGCATGTAATTATAATACAGTGGATTAAATACAAGTATAGAGGCAAAAACAACAGTTTACAATAGTAGCACTAGGCCTAGGACCCAGTCTACAATCAAAGAGCAGAAAAAGGATTCCTCTAGGAAGATGAATCTTAGCCCAATCTTGAAATTCACATAAAACTAAGCTGAGGAAAAATGACCCAGGTAGAGGGACAGTGCATGCAAAAACCTGGAGACAAGCACACATGTCCTCCTTAGGAAACTAAAAGAAATTCTGTATTGCTGAACAGTAAAAGAGAGACAGAAATGCCTTGGTGAAGACTTGACCATGCACAAGAAGCACGGCATCTACACCTCTCACCCCTACTCCTCCCTCCCAGGCCCTTGGAAGGTGTGGGTCACTGATCACAGCCTTCCCACAGAACCCAGATGCAGCGCTGGAATCCTTCTGAGCGTGGCACTCCAGCACGTCAACTCCAATGTGTCCAAGCGCAAGGTGAAATTGGCTTGCCGTGTTTGCTATAGATGATGGGGAGCCTCTGATGGTTATCAATAGGGGAAGAAGAGTAGCCAGATGTAAAAGATATTTGTGGTAGAACCACAGATAGTGATTTGAGAAGGGGTCAAGACAAAAGGGAAAGGATACTGTTATATCTTATATATGAATCATCATAAGACATAAGCTCTTCTCGTAGCCTGTGTTCAAAGAGGAATTAAAAAGCAAGCGGTACAGAGCCCATCGAAAGGGACTGAGCTGGCTGGCACAGTGGCTCTATAATTAACGTAAATTCCAAAGAGAACACATTTTAGAATTTTCCCTCAGAAGCTTCCACACCTCGGCTACACTAACATTTGCTCCTGGAGGATGAAGGTGCTAAAGTTTATTTAGAAACAAACAAAAAAAAATCATCTCATAATGAATGCCACTACTTCACTAAGGAGGAAAGGCTGTTCTTTGTAGCAGCTGTCTTACCACCAGAGAGTAAAGATCTAGAAACTTCAATAAGAAAAACTCAACAAGAAGGGAATAATAATTTGGTTTGGTCTACACTGCTGTTAGAGCTGGAGCAGTCAGTGACTTTCAAAATAACCTTAACTGGGCTTGTTGAATTAAGAGACTGAACCATTTTTTTTTTCACTTTTTTTTTTACTATCCCAGTAGAACTGGCACTTGTCAGTCGATTTGTTTTTAATTCCCAGGTCTCCCTGATTTGTTTGTACCCACTATGTTTTGGTTTTTTCTTCCTTTTAAGTGCATGAGGAAGGTTGGAGTTTTGATAATCCATGTCCCCCCAAAGGCTCCAGGGATGCAGGGAAGCAAACAGAGCCAAGTTGAGAGAGGATCTATCAGAAGGGAAAAAACACAGATAGGAAGGCCTCCTCTTATGACACGGGCGAGGTTTTTCCCAGGAATGCTGGGGAGGTGACAAATCAAGCAGAGGGAATCAGATACTCAACGCCAGGCATTTAGCAAGGGGAGACAGGAAGAGATGTCTGGGTCGGTTTTATGTATGGGTAGTGTTCGGCAGGCTCCAGGCACCCGGGCCTCCGGCACCGCATTTCGGAGGCCCCTATCTCTGGTACGTCTAGACTTGAGGACAAAGACACCGAGAGGGTGAGGGAGTGCAGAGGGGGGCAGAGCACAGAGAATGGGGAGGGGAAATTCCTTTCTCAGAGCACCTGATACCAAACAAGTGAAACTGGAGAACAGAGTTGTGCTGTTTCAGCTGGGGGAGAGAAAGAGATTGAGAGAGAGAGAGAGGGATGTTTATTTGAAAGTAGCAGAGAAGGTTAGGAATCTGGGAACTCTGCCCCCAACGCTTTCACTGTCTACCGCCCTGTCACTAAAATACATTTATATTACCATTCTGCTTTTCTTTTGTTTTGTTTGTTTGGGGGAGGTGCTTCAAGCAAAACTAGGAGACACTATGAAGAAGTTTAAGCTCGTTGATTTATGCTTTATTCTAGAAAGGATTTAAGAGGAATTTTAAGGCAAGATGCAGGCCCCACCCACCCCCCCAAATTTATCAAAACTTATGGAGTCATTTTACTTTGCTTTCAACACCTAAAAAGCAAACCCTTTTGACTGACAATTCATCTGTTCTTTCTCTCTCAAGGAACAGCTGTTATGGTCCAGAGACTTGCAGAAGAGATTGATGCAGGATTGTGGCGAGATGGAAATTATGACTTTGGTCGTTAGGGGTACAATCCATTTCCACATAGTGAGCTGTTCTGTGAGCCGTTCACTGAACGGATGGTTCTAGAATAAAGTCCAAGCCAGTTCTTTACTTTCCCATCGGACGTGATTCTATTTGAGGTAGGCATCCTGGAATTCCCTTTTCCATTCTAGTATTTGTCTTCAACATTATCCCCCAAACCCACCTGACCCCAGCCCCCAAATACTCTGCACCTCTCCTCCACCCTCCACATGGCAGGTTCCTGGGCAAAGTTTCCTATTCAGATAGTCCAGAGCAGAGTTCCTACAGGATCCATAAATGTGGGGAGGGGGAGTTCTTACTAATATAATTCACCTCTTGGAACAAAACCTCAACTGGGTATTTTATGTTAACAAAATGAATAACTCCTTTTGTGGTCTTCATACTTTCCGTCTGGAAAGGAGCAGATAGAGAAACATCTATCCTGCCACAGAAGCTGCATCTTCTAATTGTGCAATATTGCTATTTCTCTTCATTTCCCCATTAGCAGTGAGGCAGGTAAGTTTTGTTTTGTTTGGTTTGGTTTGCTTTGCTTTGCTTTGGTTCTTGATGGTTTCTGTTTTGAGAAGACCTCTTTAAAGACCTGCCAGCTCAGCTGTAAAAAATTTGCTCTGGATTGAATCTTGGCATTTATAGTTGCAGTCCCAGAGCAGCCTTTTTTTTAACACTAAATTTGGATTAAATCTGTTAAGACTCTTCTCAAAATTATGAGTGTAAAAATAAAATTCAGGAGCTTCATGAGTTCCTTGATATTTTGTGTTCCTACTGTGTGAGGAAAACAGATCCTAATTTCTAAAAAAAGAAAAACTGCCAGTCTGTGATTAAAATTTCTTCCGTAGGCATGTGCCCATGTCTGTGGGTGAACTTACCTAAATATACAATATATTCATTGACGTCTTGTACGTGCACATCCTTTAAGCCGTTTCCAATAAGGAAATGTTAAGCAAACTCCAGGCCTGGTCTTTTGAGCCCAGCTGGGACCCCTGCTCATCTGTCGGGCCCAGGAGGAAAGAGGAAAGGCCGTGAGCCACAGGAGCCCACCAGCATCCCTCTCCCTGACCCAAGAGGCTCCTGCAGGTGCAGGGACTGAAAGCCTGGTGTCCCCACCAGGAGCACATGTCCTCTCTGGGCAGCAGACCGTGTTGACTGACGCTGCTCACCTTGTCAAGAGAGCGGTTTGCTTTCTTCCATCTCATCTATGTCTCTCCCGTCTGCAACCACCGCCAAAGTGTTAATGACAGCTGTGATGTCACTCAGCCTCCTAACCAGCTCTTCTTTATTTCTCAGCCTAGAGACTTAGAAAAATATTTCTCCTATCTTCCTGTGTCTTGTTCACATTTTTTTTATTTTTTTTACTATATTAAAAGGGTCCCCAAATGTAAATGCTTAAAAATGTTGTTGAGTGCAAAGTCTCATGCCAACCCCCGTCCTAATCCCGCCTGTGTGGTCAGGATCACCCCGACAAGAAATCATCTGTGTTGGTTCCTCTATGGTCCCTCCGAGGTTTCTTTGTGCAAAAACGAGTAGAGGAAAATGTACTTCTGTATTCTCTTTCGGATGACGCCATTGCGCACCTTGCGTTTTGCAGTTAACGACAGTGGTGCATACCTGCACCCAGAGGTCTTGCTTACTCACTTTACTCGTCCCCAGTCCCTCGCGTGGCTGTGTGGGCAACCACTGACTTTGTTCTCGGGACGTGTGCGATTTCCAGTCTTCACTGATCACAAATACTGAAGCAATGAAGAACACATTCTGTCTTCTGTACTCTAACTCCCAAATGTACGCTTGTACCTTTGTTAATTACCCCTCCCCCTTTGCTTCTTCCCTCCAACTTTTTGAGCCACAGTTCATTTTCATAGCTCAACGTTGTATTGACCTAAGTACTTGGTGTCATGACTTTTTTTCTTAGCAATGACGTAGTTATAGCCCAACATTCTGATATATGTTTTCATCACTGTTAAATTCTCGAACTTTGGGTTTGCATTCCCTGTTTGACCCAAGAATTATTTAACAGTCTTATTTTTATTTCCAAGTGAAAGGGACTTATCCTCTATTGAACTGCAGATTCACTGCACAGTTGTCAGATAATTTGGCTGTGCTGTTTCTACTTTGTTAGAATTTATTGAGATTTTCTTTGTGGTGTAATTCATAAGTCATCAATTTTTGTGAGGGACCTATGAACACTTAGTAGAGGGAGGTTTGTGCATTTGAAATATCTGGAAGAGCTAAGTTACATTGTTTGGGTCTTCTCTAGTGTTGTTTTTTGTAGGGGGCAGACGATTCGATATATCTTGTTCTGGGAGAGATGAGGTCAGTCTCCAGTTATTAGTGAATATTTTAAACCTGCTGTGGTTTTTGCATCATGAAATTTCCCACTGTCGTTTGCTACATAAATATTCTTAATTATCGCATCTTGTGTGAATTATAGTCTTGAGAATTACAAAGTTTCGTTTCTGTCATTATTAATGTTCTTTGGCCTGAATTCTACCTTGTTCAATGTTAAGATTCTGACCTTTATTTCTATTTCTGTTTACATTTTCCCATCATAACTTTATCTGTCCTTTTACTTAACTTTTCTTAAGTGCTTTTTAGGTGTCTCATTTGTATACAGCATAGAGTTGTGTGTGTTTGGTAATCCACTCTGAATTTTTTTAATAGGTCAGTTAAGTCTACTTTTATTTACTCATATAACGGACATGTATGTTTTCTAGTCTGTGATATCAATTCATATTGTGTTTATATATACATATTATGTTTAAATATACATATATATAATTTTCACCAAGTGGTTTTTTTTGTGCTCCTTTTTGTTTGCTATTGCCAGGCTTTTTTTTTCTAATATTTAAAAAGTTAGGGGTGCCTGGGTGGCTCAGTCAGTTAAGCACCTGCCTTCGGCTCAGGTTATGATCCCAGGGTTCTGGGATGGAATCCCATGTTGGGCTCCCTGCTCAGCAAGGAGCCTGCTTCTCCCTCTCCCTCTGCTGCTCCCCATACTTGTGCGCTCTCTCTATGTCAAATAAATGAATAAAATCTTTTTAAAAAATTGAAAAAATAAAAATAAAAATTTATTTGTTTTGTTCTTGGAGTACTTTTATATTAAACTTTAATTCCCTCTTTGCTTTAGACATTATGTATTCATTTCCTATTATAAGCAACAATTCTCTTCTTTCACAACTAATTGTAAGCAATACTACTATTGCCTTTTATAATTGCCTTCATACTATAAAATAAGTGAAAGCTTTCACCACCTGATTTGTCAGCTTCAAAGGGTAATTTCTAACTCAGTGATCACCTATGGGCAAGCAATGATTTCAGATGACGTTCCACCCATGCTTCCCCTTCTCCCATTTTTGTTGGTATATTATTTCTACATTGCAGAGCATATTAAATGTACTTGTTATTTTGTTACAATAATCTATAGTTTTCCTTTAGTCTGAGTTTCAAAGTTAAATACATTTAATATTCACCTCTAGTCCTTTTTCTAAAATCTACCCAGTCCCTCTTGGTTGACTAAAGCTCATCCTCTAGTAGATTACCACTAGATATGTTCAAAATGGTTTGTTGGTAGTCTTTATAACTGCAGAGCAAATTGCCTGGATACGAAATGTTTGGCTCACACATTTTCCCCTTGGGTATCTTGTGGCTTGCTCCATGACTTCTGCTGTGGGATGTTGCTATGAGAAACCTAATGCCAACCTGATTTGCATTCCTTCAAAAGGACTTATCTTCTACCTGGATGTCATAAAGGTACTTGTTTTATCTTTAAAATCAAATATTATAATAGGTTATGAGTTACTGTTAACAGTTTAGGGTCAATTTTCACTTTTAGTACATACATACATACCTTGAAATCTATTCTATTTCAAGGGGCACCTGGGTGGCTCAGTCGTTAATCGTCTGCCTTCGGCTCAGGTCATGATCCCAGGGTCCTGGGATCGAGCCCCGCATCAGACTCCCCGCTCAGCGGGAAGCCTGCTTCTCCCTCTCCCACTCCCCCTGCTTGTGTTCCTGCTGTCGCTATCTTTCTCTGTCAAATAAATAAATAAAATCCTTTAAAAAAAGAAGAAATCTATTTTATTTCAAGAAAAATGTCATGAATTATAGCCTCAATATTTGTTCTGTTCCTGTGTATTTGCTTTTTCATTGGGAATTCCAATTACAGAAATGTTAGATTTCCTTTGCATCTCTTCTATATCATTTTTTCGACATCCTTTTTTTGAATTTTTTTTTCTATTGTCTTATTTCTAATCCTTATATTCCTGTTCACTCTTCACATGGTCTTATTCTTCCCTTTTTTTCCTTTGGTGAGCATATCTCAATGGGTTGTGTTTTTTTTTTTTTTTTTTAATGTTGAAACATAGCTCCTACAAGTATGGCCAGGCCTATTATTAGTGTAAATATAAATTGAGGGCTCGCCATCCCTTTCTGCAGCAAGGTAAGCACTTAGCCTTAGGAATGGAAATGGTGTTGTAGGGATCACTCTGAAAATCCCGCCTATTTCATAGATGACCCACCCAGGATTTTAAATACTGTAGAGTACCCATAGTCATTTAATCAAAACAGTTCATTAAAGCAGATAATCATTTTTTAAATTATATGTGAAAATTATAATTCATGTAAAAATATATATGTAAAATATATATATTTACTTTATAAATGTATAATACATATACTTTAAATGTTTTATTTTAACAAAAAAATTTACTCCCCAATCTTTTGATTGGTCGATAGTCAATCCTTGTTTTCAGAGTGAGTGACCAGTGATTAGAGCTCCACACCATTTTGCTTGTTTGTTTTTGCATGACTCACACTCATAATGCAATCTCTATGACTTCTAGTTTGTTTCTTTAAAGTTGAGAGAAAACGTAAAGACACTTGGGGAACAATATGGGAGGGGGTTGACCTGTCTTAACTTTCCTGGTATCTTACAGCCATCTCGTTCACACCTACAACAGCAATGTTTCAATAACTTTATCAAATCCTTATTGAATATTTCATTTTGCTTTCATAGACATAGTAACACCTCTCACAGTCATACTTCATTATACCACATAATATTTTATTAAGAGAGAATATGATAATAACTCATTCAACTGGCGTAAACCCAACTGACTCCGAGATGTGGTGGGAGCAAATGTGGGTGGGTATACTGAAAAGCAGCCTACTGTGGGTGGGGAGCCATCACACAGAAAGTTAAGAGCACTGGTTGATTTGGTAAGTCAGCTTTGTGCATCACCATTAGGAGAGCTCCTACTGCTTTATGCGTTTATATAGCTCTTGCTAGGGTATCCAAGGCTCTCCAGAGCTCTTTACTTGTTACAGATGTGGAATGAGCTATTCCCTATAAAGACAGCAGAGGCAGATCTGTTTTCTACTTTACTGCTGTAAAACATAGATTCAGGATTCTGCTATTATATGCTCATATATTATATGCTTACGGAGTTATGGCACTCCCCACTGAACCTTTCTGTTAATGCTGAACGCTGAGTCCTTTGTCCAGTTTTTGGGACCACACCATTGCCTCCTGCTCCAGCAGCCTTACTATCTTTTTAAGAGAGTTTGTTGTGTTCAGGACCCTCTAAGATATGCTGTGGCAATTTTATTCCTTTGCTTTATTTCTCAGCATCAAGCCTACATCAAAATGCTCCCACTGCTAATTTTCCATTTTATTTCTGATGAAGCAGCTAAGTTGCGTTGATGAGTTTCCTTCACAAGAACATTGGTTTCCACTAAGATTCATATGTGGTCATGGAGTTCTGGCCTTTGAAGGGTTAAGAAAATGCTATGAGCTGAATGTTTGTGTCCCTCTACCCCCTGAAATTAATTCTTGAAGCTCTAATCCCCAGTATGATGGTATTTGGAGGTGGGGCCCTCAGGAGATAATTAGGTTTATGTGAGGTCATGAGGGTAAAGTCCCCATGATGGGATTGGTGTTCTTAGAAGAAGAAGAAACCAGAGCTTGCTCTCTCTTCCTGCCATGTGAGGACACAGGAAGTAGGCAAACCAGAAAGAGGGCTCTCACCAGAACCCAATCCTCTAGCACCCTGATCTCAGGCTGCCCAAACTCCAGGACTATGTGAAAATACATTCCTGTTGTTAAGCCAGTCTACAGGATTTTGTTAAAGCAACCTGAACCAGCTAAGACAGAAAATAGTAGAACAACTTGAAAGTCAAGCAAATTAGTATTGAAATAGTGTCCCTTGGTCATCATGAGGTAACATAAATAGAGTTCAATCAGCTAAGTTGTTTTTTTTGGTTTTTTTGTTTTTGTTTTTGTTTTTGGAGAACCAAAGGAACCGAGATCCTATGATTCTCAAAACATGATCCACCTGCTTACTTGCTTCCCAGGCTGCATACAGTCTCTTCCTCCTTTCCCAATTTTTATACTCTTGCTTTCTTTCTAGCTCACCTTCATATTTCTGTGACTACTTTTGGAGGTTTTCGCTTAAAGATTTATAAACTGTGGCTTGCACTCCCTCAGTAAAGGGCTGTTACAAAATAGTATATAGTAAACACAGCAAAGCCTTAGAAGGGAACAGTATTTTGATTTAGATAAGTTGAACAGTAAAATAATTGCTTATAAAGGAGCACATTCATTCAGGTTTGGATGAAATACCTTGTTGGGAAAACAAGTTAAAGTCTATGTGTATTATGATCACATTTTTTGTAAATATAAAAAGTGTAAGAATATATATTTACATGTGAGAATGTATATATTATGTTTAAGTGAATGAATGCTAAGAAAAGAAAAAAACCTCGAAGAACAGAGACCGAAATGTTACTGTTAACCTCCAAGTGTTGCAATTAAAAAGGCCTTTTTTTCCTCCTTTATATTTTCTGTACTTTTTGCATTTCTCAAATAAGGATGAATTATTTATTAGAAAAAAAACTGTTTATATTTGTTGAAGAAAAAGGAACTCTGATGAACATATGTTACTAGTATATAAAAATACATGTCTAACCCACCACAGAGTTAATGTCAGCCAGATCTCTCTTGTACTCCTTCCAGGGAAATTTACTCACTGAAATCCCAAAACATTAATAATCTCCTGGGTGTAGTCTTAAGACATTAGGGTCAGTCATCAGTGTGTACATGTCCATAGATCTGTATAATGGAGCAATATAAAGATATTGGGGGAATCATTAGTCAGAATGAACATTCATAAAATGTGAAAAGAACATATTTGAAAGTCAGAACCCTCCTCCCAAAAAAGACTGTATTCCTCAAGTGCAAGGACCGATGAGACAAAGTGCAGTATTTCTTCATCCTACCCATGTGTCAATCAACTAGAGGGTAACAGAGGGCATAAGCACCAAGTATCAATCTGCCTCAGGCACAGGCCACTAAAAGACGAAAACCATCTTTGTCAGCACACTGCCAAATTCAAAGACTAAGAAATTATTAAAATGGAAAATTTGAGGGTCTTATATTGATTCTTTTTTTTTTTTTTTTTTGCAGAAGTGGATCTAAAGCAAAGCTTGGAAAACAAGAAGTGCAGGGAGTCTATGAGAGTGGAAACTGAAGTTAATCTGGAAATACCAGGAAGACCTAGACTGGCCCCCTGGCCCCCCTGCTGGGTTGCTGGTGCAGACTGTCAAGACATTCAGTGCTGTGGGGATTTGGAGGGAAGAGAGAAGAAAATACACGAATGATTTATATTTATTTCCAAAGTATAACATTGAAAAAAAGAATATAAAACCCTCTATGTTGGCCCTGGTCCATTTGAGTCCAGGTGGAAAGAATTCTTCCTACTTATTGATTTGGGAGGAGTGAAGAAAAGTGTTACAGAGAGATTAGAATAGAAAAAGATAAGAGCAAAGTGATATGAGTTGATTTACAATCATAGTGCCAATTAGAAAGCAAAATATTGATTTCCCAGAGTTTTCTTTACCTGTGATCTCCCTTCAAATGAAAGGGAGGATGGAAATTCATCTGTTCTAAATGGCAACATTGAACAAAATTACAGTCAAATGGCCATTCATTCATTCATCCAACAAGTATATATTGAGGCAATGCTACCTGCCCAGAAATATGCTAAGAGTGTAACAAGGTCCAAGACATAGTCTTTGCCTTCAAGTGATCTGCTTTCAGTTCAGAAAGAAGTTAATTAAAGACAGCATTTCTTTTTTTTTTTTAAGATTTTGTTTATTTGACAGAGAGAGAGCACAAGCAGGGGGTGCATGCGGCAAGCAGAGGGAGAAGGAGAAGCAGACTCCCCGCTGAGCAAGGACTCCGATGAGGGACTCTATCCCAGGACCCTGGGATCATGCCCTGAGCCGAAAGCAGATGCTTAGCCTACTGAGCCACCCAGATGTCCCAAACACAGCATTTCTATAAATATCGCTTCTCTATTTTTTTCAGTATTATTGAGCTACAAATGACACGTATAAGTTTAAGATGTACGGCATAATGACCCGATTTACATATATCACAAAATAATTACCACAATAAGTTTATTTAACATCTATCACCTCATACAATTACAAAAATTAAAATATGCTCTTTTCTTTGTGTTGAGAACTTTTAGGATCTACTCTCTCAGCAACCTTCAAACATACAGTACGGCCGTGCTAACTATGGTCAAAGGCTAACATTACCACCCCTACACTCATTTATCTCATAACTAGAAGTATCTTTGACTATGTACCTTTGTATTTCAAAAATCACCCATTAGGGGCACATTTTTTAAGTTTCTGTAATATGCTAGGTTCTGGGTTTAGAGATACAGAGATAAGTCATAAAACCTGATCTCTGTCTTCTAGGATATAATAATCCAGCACAGGTTCAGCTATATTATCCAACAAGCAAACAAACAAAACATAAACCTCCGGATTTCATAATATGACATTGTAGACTCAACCCCTACCCCTCAACTACAAACATGTTGAAATGGCAGATAGAATTAAACAAAGTTAAATACAAAAAAAAAAAGAACTCAAAAGAAGGAATTCTCTGGATGCCAACCATTATAGAAATTAAGTTCTTGTCTAATATAAACAGAAAATTTATAATAACTAACTATATATTTGCCTTAAAATCCATGTCAAAGAAACTAATGGGATTTTAAAAATCTGTTTTGTTTTTTCTTTGGTATCTCAATAAGTAAATTCAGAACGCTAAAACCTAGAGAGGATTAAAAATGGGTTCTTATATAGTTTATATTCCCATGGGCTCTTTTTTATCTCCAATAAATGTAAACAACTTTGTTTTTCTCGTATAAAATAATACAAATTTACATTTCAAAATCAGAAAGAAATAGAAAAATGCAAGTAACACAAAAGAAACCTTTTTAAATTCCAGCAGTTAAGGATAAATACTATTAACACTTTGTAAACTTCCAGACTATTTTCTTTGTATTTACTCCCCAAAACACAATATGAACATATACATATATCTATATATTTCTTACATTTACAAATTTTAGTTTCATATAGACCACCACTTATTAAAATTAGAAACCAAACACTATGCACTTACAATTTTAAAAAGTTACTATTAGAATTTTAAAGTTACTATTAAATTATTCATAGGTTTCTGGAAAAATCGTAATGCACAGTTTGTAAAATACCTGAAGCAGAACAACAAAAATAATAAAACTCATATTGTAACTTTATATCAAGGCTTGTAGGATACAGCTAAAGCTGTACATGGAGAAAAGCATTAGTCTTATATTAATAAAAAAATTGTAGAAATGCAATGAACTAAAAATTCAAATTAAGAAGTTAGAAAACTAGGCACCTGGGTGGCTCAATTGGTTAAGCAACTGCCTTTGGCTCAGGTCATGATCCTGGAATCCCGGGATCGAGTCCCACATTGGGCTCCCTGCTCAGCGGGGAGTCTGCTTCTCCCTCTGAGACTCCCCCCTCTCATGCTATCTCATTCTTTCTCTCAAATAAATAAATAAAATCTTTAAATAAATAAATAAATAAATAAATAAAAAGTTAGAAAACTACCCACTGAGCAAACTCAAAAGAAACTTGAAAGGTGGAAATAAAAAAATTAATGACAACAAAATAGAAACAAATAATATGTCTGAAGGATCAGCAAACAAATTTTTATTTGAAAAAACTAATAAAATTAACCATTGGTAGCACTAAGAAGTAAACGCAGATGTCAAAAATAAACACTATTAGAAATAAAAAGAAATGTAGGGCGCCTCAGTTGCTCAGTTGGTTAAGAATCTGCCTATCGCTCAGGTCATAATCTCAGGGTCCTGGAATAGAGCCTCACATCAGGCTTTCTGCTCAGCAGGGAGTCTGCTTCTCCCTCGCTCTCTCTTGCTCTCTCTCTCAAATAAATAAATAAAAATCTTAAAAAAAAAAAGAAATAGTATCATATAGGGAAGCAGGTTTAAATTTAACCACTTACCAAATGTTTCAGAAAAATATATGTCCTGTAATGCAAAAGTTTCTGGAAATAAAAAGGCCTAGCTCCTTAACTTATTTCATATAGAATAAAATAATTTTGATGAAAATACGTGAAAAATCGTAAGAGAAAGGAATATTATAGGCCAATATTTTCTATGAGTAGAGAAGCAAAAATCCAAATGAAAATATTAGAAAAGCAACCCCTCACACCCGTTAGAATGGCTACTGTTAAAAAAATAGAAGATAACGGGTGTCGGTTAGGACACGCATCATCTATAGACCACAATCACGATTATGTTAAACTGGCTGGGAGAGAAACACATAGATCAACAGAAGAGAATAGAAATCTTGGAAAGAGACCTACACAAGTACAGCCAACTGATTTTTGGCAAAGCTGTAAGATCAGCTGGACAGAAGAAAGACAGTTTTTTCAACAAGTGGTGCTGGAGTCACCTAAGTCCCACATCGGGCTCCCTGCTCAGCGGGGAGTTGATAAGGGATGATAAGATGATAAGATGATAAGATGACTTATCCCTAAGTCATCTTAGGGATAAGGATATCCCTAAGATATCCTTAGGGAACTAATGAACCTCCCATCTTCTATTAAAATTAGCTGAAAATTGATTATAAATTTAAATGTAAAACTATCAACCCTTCAGAAGAAAACATGAGATATAATATTTGGGACCTAGGGCTGTTTAAGAGTTCTTAAACATAATACCATAATGCATGATCCATAAAAGAAAATAAATCACAAAGTTGTGGTTCATCAAAATTAAAAACTTTTATTCTCTGAAAGACCCCTCTAAGGAGATGAAAAGACAAGCCACAGACTAGAAGAATATTTTTGCCAACCACGTATGTGACAAAGGACTCACATCTATAATGTATAAAAATTCTGAAAATTAATAGCAAAACAAACAATCTAATCAGAAAAGGGGCAAATCCTGTGAAGGGACATGTCACCTAAGAAGATATATGAATGGTGAATAAGCACAAGAAAAGATGTTCAACATCACCGGGCATCAGGAAAATGCAAATTAGAACTGTGATGAGCTGTCATCATACACCTATTAGAATAGCTACAGTCAAATAAGGACAGAACTAAATGCTGGTGAGGTTGCAGAGGAACTGGATCACTCATACCTGAATAGCAGGAATGCAAAAGGCACAACTATTTTGGAAAATAATTTGGCAATTTCTTTAAAAACCAGATTATGTTGGGGGCACCTGGATGGCTCAGTCAGTTAAGCATCCAACTCTTGATTTTGGCTCAGGTCATGATCTCAGTGTCATCAGATCAAGCCCTGTGGTGGGCTCCATGCTTAGTGGAGTCTACTTCTTTCCCTCTTCCTCTGCCCCTCCCTGTTTTCTCTCTCTCTCTCAAATAAACAAATAAATATTTTTTAAAATGAAAAAATAAATAAAAACTAAAATGTGCTCACCACACAACAACCCAGCAAACACTCATATGCATGGGTCCTAGAGAAATAAAAACTTAAATGTTCACAAACACACATATGAACGTTCAACTGATTCATATCTGAGGGAATCAATTGCTTCCCCCAGATAATATAACATTACCGCAGTAGAGGTTAGCTACCCTGAACTCCAAATGTGGGAACATTCTAGTTCCACTTGACATTCCATGACTCAAATGAGACTTCTCTACTCAGCAAGGTTTGTCATCATAGGCAGAATCCACACAGATCAAAATGGAGGATTCAGTTTGTGAGAATTACAAGAAAAATTTGGTCTTAACATGAAGGATGCTTGTAAAAAATTTTCTATAAAGAAAAGGAGAAGAAGGCAAAAATATATTTGGAGAGACAAAATGGCAACATCCTAAATATATTGGCATATTATCTTTCAAAATAATTCTCTAATGGCTGCTACTGGTTAGTACAGTTTAGCCTGAACTTTTGAGGTTTTGTCTGGGGGCAACACCATCTGAGTAGTCACCTTTGTCTCACTGGAATGGTCAGAAATATAACAGTATGAAAGGGAGCAGAAGATTTAGCCAGGCTGCAGAATATGCCATTTATTCCATGTTCAAAGACAATAGTAGAGAGGAAGCCAAGAAGATGTCTTTCTTCTGTGAGAATGCCATTGTTCATCATGTTCTAATTATGATATTTGAACTTAAAAGAATGAACAGGAAGCTCAATCAGCAGCATAGAGTGTATCTCCTCTGGAAATAGTTCTGAACGATTTAAATGGCAGACTTATGTACCCTGGACTGACCCACAATTACAGCAATACCCTGTAATACTCAGAACAGTCTGCACAGCTGCATTTCTTCCTTCATTTGTGTTCCAGACAAATTATAAGGCTGTATGGCAGAGAAAGAAAACATTGCTAATCTTTCATGACTGTTAGGTGGTTTTACTGAAATGCAATTGTGAAAACAAATTTCTCAGGTACAGAAAAAAATACATTATGCCATTTCCTCAATTTGAAATGAATTCATTTATTCCTTAATCACAGAAAAGGAAAAGCTCTCCAAATCTAACAAAAGGAAATGTGGGGAATTTCTACAAAAGATCATTTTGAAATAAAATGAGAAAAGACTTTAAGAATCCTTCCATTCCATAGAGGACCACAGGCAGTTAACAGAAACTGTGGTCCCAGCAATCCAGGATTAATACTTTCATTTGGGAAATCAACATGTTTGGGAATCTGAGAAGAGGAAAGCTACGTGAAATTAAATCATCTTGGGTCATTACCTATCTACAATATTCACTCCACTCAGGCACACTCAGACATATGGTAAAGACATAACTGTCTCTACTTCCATTTGAGATTTTTTTTCAATAAATGAAACTCCAACCACAAAAGCAGTTGACAATGTGAAATTACAAAAAAGCTGTCAGAAGGACTGTGTGGAAGACGCATTCACCATAAGCACAAGCGCTAGGAATCGGAGAAGCTTTTTAAATGGATTCAGAGACCTTTGAAAAAAAAAAAGAAGGTCTCCTTTTCCAGTAATTGAATTTGACACCAATGTTCTTTGGATGCTAAGGCTGTACAGGGTATTTTCCCATCCGCATCTAGGCTAAATTGGAGATGGTGACCTCTGATAGACTAGAGCAATCTAGGAAGTAATAGAAACCTCACTTCATAGAAACTGGTGACAGGTTGGGATTAAATGCTGGGCTGGCCAGGAACAGTCAAATTCCTTTTTGAGGAGCCTACAGGCTTCCAAAGGAATGGAGATTTTTTAAAGCATTCTATAAATGCTTCCTTTCCAACTTGCTCTAACTAAATTGAAAATTATAAGATCACCTCAAATGTGGGACACAGACAAGCCTTAAATCCAAATGAGATGTCCTAGGTTCCTAAATGCAATACCATTTTCCTGAATTCAGTAACAGTGGATAAGGATTGGGGCATGTAGCCAGAGGTTTATGTACAAGGATGTTCCTTGCACTGTTGTTTAAAATAGTGGGGGGAAAAAACTAAGTAATCAAGAACAAGGGATTGGTTAAGCTAAGGTATGTCATAAAATGGAAGTTTATACAGTCATTAAAAAGAATCTTTCTAAAGAACATTTAATTAAAGTAAATTTCTCAAACTATATTATACATATAATGGATATACATAAATATCCACACACGCTTAGAATAAATACTCAGAAATTATGGAATGATCATCACTAGGCAAAGCCATTACAAATGGTTCTTGTTTTTTATATTCTTTTGCCAATTACATACAAAGTAGCCCAATGACCATTTTACAACCAGGCAACTGAAAAACAGTAGCTAAGAAAGTACAAATGTGATTACAGTCACTTTAACCACTAAAATTTTGTCATATTTACTTGCTTATTAATTGTTAATTCATTTGTTGAATAAGAATTTATTAAAAACATTGTGTTAAGACTTCTGAGAAACAAGGCCTAGAGAATATATATTTGCATAACCCCCCTCCCAGAAATTCACCGAAGAGAATAAAAGAAAATAGAACATGAAATTTCATCTGTTATAAAACCAGGGAAATGACACAAACCTGTACAACAAACTCTGAAGAGTGGATACAAACTACAAGTAAATATACCTATTAAAGGAGTAAATCAGTTTCTCTAATCATTTCTTTCAAAAATTAATTGGTTGAATAATCTCTGATACATTCATATCATTAGAAGGATTTAGATGGATGCAAATTGACTTACAGAGATATACTAAATAATAAAAGAAAGATATTGAAAAGTATATGAATATAGATGTAAAACAAGTATATACATATACACATTATTTTAAATTACATATTCCCATAAATAAATATATGTACATATACAAATAACTATCTATAGATATATATATCCATTTTTATAAGACAATCACTTTTAAACTATGTAAAATCAAGATTATATATGCATAAGAAAGAGAAAGAGAGGTGTGCCTAGTGACTCAATTGGTTAGGTGGCTGCCTTCAGCTCAGGTCATGATCTCCGGGTCCTAGGATCCAGCCCCAGACCAGGCTCCCTACTCAGAGGGGAGTGTGCTTCTCCTTCTACCCTCCCCCACCCTGCTCATGCTCTCTCTCTCTCAAATAAATAAATAAAATATTTTCAAAAAAGAAAAAAGAGAGAAAGACTATATGGGCATGGAAAAAAATGTGAAAGAATTGGCACCTGCAAGAAGTTAACCTTAATAAAGGAAGAGAGAGCTACTTGGATGTCAAGTATAATAATCAAAATTATTTAGAAATCATACACATAAATTTCTCCTTCCGCCTATGACATTGTAACTGGCACAGAACTTGCTTTCCCAACAATTACAGAACTGGACAAAATATATGAGTAAGCTATTTTTAGGCACTGACAAACAGGCAGTACAGGATATAATCCTGTACATAAGAAGAGAATTGTATGGGGTGGATATTGGGGAAAGTCATGGGGACTCACTAGAGAGCTAGGCGGGGGATTGGACAGATGGTGCAGCAGGGTGAGATTCTGCAGGACCAGGCAGAGATGGCCTGCTACCAGGATGAAAGCTAATCAATGATGCTTGCAACTGTGCACTGTTAGGAGACACTGGAGCTCCATCCCAGTTATAATCAAGAGTCTACACTGAGGACAGTGGATATTCAGTTGACAATAACCATATGCTAGAGTTAAGAGGCACACCTTAGAATTTGGCCCAAAACAGAAATAGACCGATCTTCACAAAAATAAAAACAATCCTGAGAGGATCAATATAATTTGACAGGTTTTAACATCTGCCAGAAAAGAAAAATGTCAACATGTTTTATAGCAAGACAACACAACCCATACTCCCTACAACAGATCATTCACAATGTCCAGCATATACTCCAAAATTTGTAGAAATGCAAGGGAACAGGAAAACATGGCCTGCAGGCAAAAAAATGTCAATAGTAACAGTTCCTCATATGGCCCAGATGTTAGCATATAAAAACCACAAATAAACAGCAAATAAAATTTTAAAACAGCCATAATAAATATGTTTAAGGTCTTAAAAGAAAATATGGCCATAATGAATAAAATGATGAAGAAATTTAGCAAAGAAGTACTATAAAAAAGAATCAAATGGAAATTTAATAAATGAAATATACACTATTTGAAAAGAAAAATTCACTGGATCAGAGCAGCAGAGGCAGGTCGGTGAACTTGAAAACAGATCAATAAAATTTATCCAATATTAAGGACATAAAGAAAAAAATCAAAATAAAATGAACAGATCTTCAATAACCTGTAAGAGAATGTTAAAAGAAGATGAAGCAGAACAGAAATTTAAAGAAATGATAGCAGAGAATTTCCCACATTAGGTGAAAAAAAAAGATCAACATATAGTCCCAAGAAACTAGAAAATTGCCAATAGGGAAAACACAAAGAAAACCACACTTAGGCAGATCATAATCAAACTGCTAAAAACTGAAGATAAAGAGAAAATCCTAAAAGTAGCCAGATTATATATATATATACACACACACACACACACACACACGTATATATGTATATATATATATATATATATATATATATATATATATAAAACGGCTAATGTCTCGTCAGAAATGATAGGATGACATCTTTAAAGGGCTGAACAAAAAACAAATGTCATCCAAGAATTTTATATCCAGAGAAAATATCTGCCAAAAATAAATATAAAAGACATTTTTAGATAATAAAATTGAGAAAGTTTGTCACCAAAAAAATCTTTACTAAGAAAACTCTAAAAGAAGTTCTTCAGGCTGGAGGAAAAGTGATACCAGATGGAAATTCAGATCTACAGAAAGAAATGAAGAGCACTGAAAATGGTAAATGTGAAAGTATATATAAAAAACATTTAATTTGTATTTTAACATCTATAAAATCATATAAATCTTTAAAGCAAAAATAACTATACTGACTAAGGGTTTAAAATGTGTAAAGGCACTAGATATGACAACCAGAACCCAAAGTCTGAATTATAAATAGAACTACACTATTGGAAGGCTATACCTTCTGAAAATGATAAAATATTTACTCTAAAAGTACAGTGTTAAACCATGGATGCATATTGTAATTCTTTAACCACTAAAAAAAATAAAGTATAGCTAAAATTCCAACAGAGAAATAAAAATGGAATAATGAATTGTTTAATAAAGCACAAGAGGGCTCAGAGGACAAATGGAACAAAAAATTGATGGAACAAATAGAGAAAAAAAAAGCAAATAGTAGACTTAAGTCTATGACAGTAATCATAATTACAGTAATAATAATTATATGTTAATGGACCAAATACTCCAAATAAAAGGAAAAGATTGTTGGAGTGGATTTAAAAAAAGAAAAAAGCTATTCCCAACTATACATTGTTTACAAGAAATGCTCTTTTAATGAAAAGAGACACACAAGTTGAAAATTTTTGAATGGAAAAGGATATAGTTACCAGAGGAAGTATAAGAAAACTAGAGTTAGTATATTAATATCAGATACAATGGACATCAAGACAAGGAAAACTGCCAGAGGTTTGTTAAAAAAAAAAAAAAAAGACATTTCTTAATAATATAAGGATCAGTTATAAGGAATAACAATCATAAGTGTGAATGACCCTAATAATGGTATTTCAGGATACATTAAAAGAGAACTTGAAAGAACTAAAGGAAAACATAGGTGTATACACAACTAATAGCTGGAAATTTTTAACACCACTTTTCTCGGTAATTGATAGAAGCTGAGAAAAGTTCAGTAAAAATACAGAATATCTACATAATCCTACAAACCCCCTTGACCTAATTGATGCAAATAAAATGTATATTCAACAATTGCACATTCTTTTTAAGTGCACAGGAAACATACAATTGGATAATAAGATAAAGTGATACATTTCAAAGATTGAAATACCACAGAATAAGGTCTCTGACCAAAGTGAAATTGAATTTTAGAAATAAATAATAAAATATTTACAAAGCCCCAATTATCTAAGTTAAACAATATGCTTCTGAATAATTCACAAGTCGAAAAAATTATGAGAAATTAGAAAATATTTAAAGTGAAGTATAATAGGGGTGCCTGGGTGTGACAGTTGGTTGGGCATCTGACTCTTGGTTTCAGCTAAGGTTGTGATCTCATGGTCCTGGGATCGAGCCCTATATTAGGCTCCATGTTCAATGCAGAGTCTGCTTGAAATCCTCTCTCCTCCTCCCTCTGGCCCTCCTGTTCATGCTCTCTCTCTCTCTCTCTCTCTCTCTCTCTGAAATAAACAAATAAACGAATATTAAAAAAAATAAAGTGAAGTATAACAAAGACACAACATATCAATATTTGTGGGATATAACTAAAGCAGTGATTAGAAAAGAATTAAAGTCTTTATATTTAAAAAGAAGAAAGATGAAAATCACTTTCTAATAGATTAGAAGAAAAATTAAGCCCAAAGTAGTTAAAAGAAAAAAAAGGGTAAAAACAAGAATGCAAGTCAATGTAATAGAAAACAGAGAAATTTAACAAATACAGAAATTGGTTCTTTGAAATAATTAATAAATTTGATAAATCCCTAATAAGACTAATCAAACAAAATAAGAGAAATCATGATATAGAAGCCAGAAATAAAGAAAATTAGGTAAGAAGTTGGCCCTTTGAAAAGTTTTAATAAGATGGGTAACCCTGGCAAGACTGATGAAAAAAAGAAGAGAAGACACAAATTATTAAAATTAGGAATGGAAAATGGGTATCTCTCCATATCCTATCAGCATTAAAAAGCTACTGAAGGAATATTATGAACAACTTTATGACAATAAATGTAACAATGCAGATGAAGTGAGCAAATTCCTTGGCAAAATAGCACATTAAATTATTAAATTAAACTAAACTAAATTAAATAATTAAAACAAGATAAACTGAAAATCTAAATACATCCTATTTATTTAAGAATTTTTATTTTTTCATAATCTTCCACAGTCTTTCCACAAAGGAAACTCCAGGTCCAGTTGGTTTTACTGGTAAATTCAAATATTAAGAAAGAAATAATGCCAGGGCGCCTGGGTGGCTCAGTCGTTGGGCATCTGCCTTCAGCTCAGGTCATGGTCCCAGCGTCCTGGGATCGAGCCCTGCATCGGGATCCCTGCTCAGTGGGAGGCCTGCTTCTCCCTCCCCCACTCCCCCTGCTTGTGTTCCCTCTCTTGCTGTCTCTCTCTCTGTAAAAAAAATTAATTAATTAATTAATAAGAAAGAAAGAAAGAAAGGAAGGAAGGAAGGAAGCCAATCTTAGACAAAGTCCTTAAGAAAAGACAGAAGGAGGGGATACTTCTCCTTCAGAGAACGGAAAGGAACAGAAGGGAACTTCCTCAACCTGAAAAGAGCATTTTCAAAAAACTTGCAGTTAACATCATATTTAATTGTGGAAGACTGAAAAATTTCTTCCTGAGCTAAATAGTCAAGAATGTCTTCTCTCACTAATTCTATCCAATAATGTACTGAAGTTTCTAACCAGTGCTAAAAGACATAAAAATATTTGACAGAAAGAAGCAAAATTGTATCTATCTGCAGATGACTTGATTGTTTATGAGATTCTCACAAACCTGAGACAAAAACTTAATGAAGAAATTACAAAATAAGAGGGGGATTACAAGATAAAATTACAACAGTCCAATTTGTGAATGGACATGACACAAATACTCATGAAAATATTAACAAGTTCTCAGTAAGTTGAATCTAACAACACAGAAAAAGTATACTACACCATGACCAAGTGCAGTTTATCTCAGCAATGCAAGGTCATTTTAACATTAGAAATTCAATCAATATAATCCACGATATTAATAAACTAATAAAGAACCACACAATCATCTTGATACATGAAGAAAAAGCATTTGACAGAATTCAATATCTATACTCTTAATAAGCTGGGAATAGGAGGGAACTCCCTCAACTTGAGAAGGATATTTTCCAAATAACTCACAGCTAACATCATATTTAATTGTGAAAGACTGAAAACTTTCTTCCTGATTGATAAAGTAAAAAGGAAAAATGTCTGCTGCCACCAATTCTATTTTATAATGTACTGAAAGTCTCAACCAGTGCGATGGACAATATAAACAAAAGACAATAAAAAGATTTGAAAGAAATTGTATCTGTTTGCAAATGACCTGATTGATGGTCTTCATTTTAAAAAATCCTAAAAAAAATCTAAAAGGTAAATACTAGAACAAAAGTGAATTTACCAAGTTAAATATAAAATAATTACCTCTGTATACACCAGCAACAAAAAGGTAATAAGCAAAGTTTTATAAGCAAGTCGATTTGCAATATCAGAACTACTCTAGCTAGTAAGTGAATGTAGCAATATCATAGGGTACAAAGTCAACACACCAAAATCAATTATACCTTTATACACTAGTATAAACATTTGAGAAATATTTTAAACTATGTACAATATAATCCAAAAACATAAAATACTTAGACATAAATTTAATAAAAGATCTGCAAGCCATCCCCATAAAAACTACAAACATTACTCAGAAAAATTAAAGACCTAAATAAATGAACAATATAGTATGTTCAAAACTGGGGGCCTTAATATGGTTAAGATGTCAGTTCTCCCCAAATTTATCAGTAGGTTCATCACAACAACAATCAGAATGTGGGCAGGCTTTAAAAAATTATATGAACATTAGAAAATTTTAGAAGAGATAAAACATTTTTTTAAAGAAAAACAAAGTTGGAGGACTTACCATACCTGACTCTAAAACTTTTGGTAATTAAAACTATATGGTATTGTAGAGAGAAAAAGATCAATCACACAGAATAGGGAATCCAGAAGTAAAACACTCATACAATCATTAATTTTTTACAAGGTCACCTGAGCGATATAGTGGGGAAAAGACAGTCATTTCAACAAATGTTTTCGTAACAATTGCACATCCCATATGGAAAAACATTGAACCTTAATCCTTACTTTACACAATACACAAAAATTTATCCAAGATGAACTATAGACCTCAAGCTTGTAGAAAAATAAAACCAGGAAAGTGTCTTCACACCTGGGCAAAAGCAAAGGTTACTTAGGACACTAAAAGCAATAAAAGAAAAACATTGATAAACTGGACTTCATCCAATCAAGAGTGAGGAAAAATATTTATAAATTATCTACCTGACAAAAGGCTTGTGTACAGAAAATATAAAGAACAATAGCTCAATAATAAAAATAAAACCAACTCAATTAAAAATGAACAAAAACCTTAGACATATTACCAAGTGCTCAACATCATTACTTATTAGAAAAATGCAAAATACAAGCACTACACAGCCGTAAGACTAGCTAACATTCAAAAGACTGTCCATCCTAAATATGAGTGAGGATGTAGAACTGGAACTCCCATACATTGTTGGCAGGAGTATCCTGTGGTATGACCTGTTGGCAGACCATTTGGCAGTTTCTTATACAGTTAAACTGCTCTACCCAATGGTCTAGCAATTCCACTCCTAGGCACTTATCCAAAGGAAATGAAAATATTCAGCTACAAAAAAGACTTACAAAAGAATGTGCCCAGTAACTCTCTCATAATAGCCCCCAACTGGAAACTACCCAAATGTCCATCAACAGAATGAGTAACCATATTGTGGTTTACTCACACAGTGGAACACATTCAGCAATAACCTATAACAGACTCTCATGATCACAATACAATGATGAATCTCTGTTGAGTGAAAGAAAACGGGCACAGATGCTACTGCGTACCGTATGATCGCACTGAGAGAAAGCTCTGAAGGGGAAGCATGATGTAAGATGGAAAACAATCAGAAAAGTGGTTGTCTTGGGGAGCTGTGTTGGCAGGAAGGGCCAAGAGGGAAGTTGGTGGCAACATGGCGGTGGCAGCTCCAGGAGTCTTCTTGAGACGTGACCACATCCAGAAGCAGAGCAGGGACTGTCTTTTCCCGGGGGGGTCTCTTTTTCAAAGTAAAGATTGATAAATTGGACTGCACAATGTTTTTTTTTTTTAATTTTTTATTGTTATGTTAATCGCCATATATTACATAATTTGTTTTGGTGTACTGTTCCATGATTCATTGTTTGTTCATAACACCCATGCACAATGTTTTTATTTAATGTTCTATCTGTATAAAAAAAAAAATCACCGCAGATAAAATCAAAAGAAAAATAACAGAGGCGTCTGGGTCAGTTAAGCGTCTGCCTTTGGCTCAGGTCATGATCCTGGGGTCCTAGGATCAAGGCCCTCCCAGTCAGGCTCCCTGCTCAGCGGGGACTCCCTTCTCCCTCTCCCTATGCCCCTCCCCCCATGCTCTCTCTCACTCACTCTCTCTCTCTCTTGCTTATAAATAAATATTTAAAAAAAAAGAAAAAGAAAAATGACAACCTGGAAAATGGGTGATTAGTAAAACATACAATAGATGATGGGGTTAATACACAAAGACTTTCTACAAATCAATAAGGAACAAAATTAATATCCCATAGAAAAACAAGTAGGTCATTCTCAGAAGTAGAAACTCAAACAGAAAAAAAAAAACAGTTTTTTAAATACAGTTGACCCTTGAACAACGCAGGAGTTAGAGGTGACAACCCACACAGAGTCCAAAATCTGCGTATAATTTTTGACTTCCCCAAAAACTGAACTACTGATAGCCTACTTTTGACCAGAAAACTTACCCATAACGTAACAGTTGATTAACACGTATTCATATGTTATATATATATATATGTATGTGTTGTATAACACATTTTGTATGTTATTATTCCTACCATAAAGTGAGCTAGAGAAAAGAATGTTACTAAAATCATAAGGAAGAGAAAATACATTTACAGGACTCTCCTATATTGATCAAAAAAAAAAAAAAAATCCACGTGTAAGTGGACCCACACGGTTCAAACCCATGTTGTTCAAGGATCAACTATATGGGAAAAGGTGCCCCCCCTAAGAGCAAAAAGTGAAAATCAAAATAAGGAGATACACATGGTATAGCCAAACAGGACTCTGCTAAAAATTAAAAATACCTGTTGATAAGAAAAGTTTTCTAAGTTTGTTAAATGGGGATAAAGTGAAAAGGGACCAGGTATAGTATAAGTCAGTGTTTTAGGAACATATTTATTGCAATATTATAAACATCATATAATTTTTAATATTTACATTAATGTTAAAGATCAAATCATATTCATAACTTCATTATAGGTATCTATAAATTCTATATTTAGTTATATATTAAATGATATATTAAATTAATATAACAAGTATTAATATCTAATATCATCGTTTTTAGGATGTGTGTAGTATATATTTCTTAAAGATAATCAACAAATGTTAAAATTGTTAACTTCAGGCACCAGCATTGGCATGGCTAACTTGTGGGGTATTTACACTTTCTAATTTGGGGTTTGTATTTTGAATATTTGAGGGATATACTTAGCAAGGCCAGAGCCAAAGCAATAAAAAGATAGAGGGATAATAATTATTATAAAACTGCCCGGGAAATAAAGGCACAGGTGGACAAATTGATGTGGACGTGCCTGCTGATTCCTTGGGAGAGGACATGTGCTCTGGAGCGGAGGTGATGTGGAATGACAGTGGAATTGTGAGGACATTACAAAAGAATTCAAATGAGAGAAAGTTGGAAAAGACAATAAAAGACCAAATTTCTACCGGAATCCGAGTGAAGATTCTTATTCCTTAACGGATGCTCATTTTTACCTGGTCAGGTAAGCAGGGCGGACAGGATGAATTCCTTAGTACACTGTAGGGCCAAGGCTTACCAGTCCCGATCTTATCTCTTGATCGTTTGGATTTGGGGCAGTCCATCTGGTTTGGCCTGCGGGAATTTTCAGCTTATATTCTATTAAGAATGAAGTATATTTTGTTCAATTCCAACGTGTTCATCACTGAAAAGGAAAAAAAGTCAGAGCAAAAAGTAAATCACTTATTATCACTGCTCTTAAAGTCAACCACTAATAAAATATAGGATTTCAGAGCCAAAATGTATGGATGTGATACATATTTCTTAATAGTTTCCTAAAGAGATTATGCATATATATGTATATATGTGCGCATATGTATGTATATGTACATGTATGTGCACATATATCCCATATATGTACATTCACATATATATATATCCCAGTCAACAATGTACATACATTGAATACGACCAATTAAAAAATTTTATCCTTCCCTTCCATACCCAATGAGCAAAGCCCCAGTCCCATCTTGTGTGACAACACACTGTCCCTGTCTTATGTTGTGATAATTTCCCTCATTATTTCTGAGACCCCTTAGGGTATCCTTACTGTATCCACACATTCATCCCAGCAGATGGCTGCCCCTCCCATTGCAGAACGCTGCTCGGGGCCTCTCCGCATGTCATTCTTCCATCTAGTTATTTCTTGCCCATAAAGCTTACCCGAATCTATGTCATTGCAAATATGGATACCGGTTTGATACTTAATTTCCTAAAGCACAGCTAAAATGAATATGGCATATACTAACTTTACAAGAGCCAGAAGTTAGTAAAGGGAGAATAGAATACGGGTGAAAAAATGTTTCTTAATTTTTAAAATTCTTTACATCTCTTTAAATTCTTTAAATTTCTCTGCTCCTAAGGGTCTTAGTTTGTTCAGGCTATGGTAACAAAAATACCATAAACTGCATGACTTACAAACAACAGAAATGTATTTCTCACAGTTCTGGAGGCCGGGAAGTCTGAGATCAAAGTGTCAGCTTTCAGTCTAGACCCAAATGCAACTTCTTGTCTTCAGCCAGAGGAAAATATTATGACAAAAAAATTTCCTCCAAATAAGACAAATTTATATTTCTTGCATATAATTTAATATACCAAGATCCGAAGCACCTTCATTCAGATTCTGGGGCTGTTCCCAAGAACTCTGCATGCCTCGGTGTATCTGTCTCAACATCCCAAAGCGATCTCTTCCACCACTGGCAAGACAGATGGAGAACTGCTGGGGACAAATTCCAGCTGCCATCCCAGAAGACAGGGATTTCTTAAGACTCACCAGACAGCAAGTTTTTCGGCACCAATAATTTTAAGATCCAGATTTCGCTCTAGCCACATACACACACACACAAAAAAAAAAAAGGAAGGAAGGAAGGAAGGAAGGAAGGAGCGAGGGAGGAAAGACAAAGAGAAAAAGAGAAAGAGAGAAAAGGAGCATCTCCCAGCAGTGGTGTGGCAGTCATTGGTCCCATATGAAGAGATGAAAATGAGAGCTCATTTTTGTTTGAATTCACACTTCTTTGATGGCATTCAATTATTAATTCAGGATTTAGATTGCTCACCTGGCTTCTGACTCTTTGTTGTCCTTTTCGAGTTCCCCACGATTCCTGGATCCACGCCCTGGGTGCTTACCTCAGCTCCTGCTACGGCCGACCAGCGGACCATAATAAAACCAGAAGGCAGGAGACACAAGGAAAAGGGAAGGAAAATAACAAGGGAGACTGGCACATTCCCCTGCCCCTAGGAATTCTTACAGAAGCCGTGTGAACTGTACAAGCACCCCCACTCTGGTGCAGGACCTCGGGCCAGCTGGGGTCCCCCAGGCCCTACCCTGGGCTCGGGTCAAGGTTCGTCTACGCATTGCTGCTTTTTTTTGGAACGAAGCCCCTAATTGATAAAATGCTAGAAACTATGTCCCCCCAAATTTTGCTTTCTTCCATTCATTAACTCCACAGTATTTATTGGCACCACCTACATGCCAGGAACTCTGCTAAGCACTATGATCTTAGCAGTGAACCAGACCAACACTGTCCTTGCCTTCTCGTCATGAGCACAGACTTGAGACAAATCATTTTGAAAGAATCAGCAAACGGTGCTTTAAGCACTGCACAAAATTCCTGCTTTGTTTTCCCACCTAAGTGCCTCCTTGGCTCACAGTCTCTGGAGCTGACACACCACCTTACCTCCCCCAAAGCCTCTGTACCCACGTCCACACTTCTCCGACCAGCCTCCTGCCTGAGTAAACCTTTCTGCCGGCAGGGGCCGTGACATTACCACCTGCTAGCACGTTCTCCTAGCTACACCCATCCTGAAGCTCAGGCCTTTTAGTTTGATGTTCGCCTCTAACCATCTTTCACCTGAACATGTCCGGTCCCCAGTAACCAGCCCTAATCTGAAGAGAGGAAGGGGCCAGGTACAAGGAAGGAGTCCCAGGCAGGACATTAACAGGAGCTTAAAAAAAAAAAAAAAAGTGTAGAAAGAAATCTCCCTGTGGTGAATTGTAATCTTTAATATCCAGCTTTCTAAAGAGTGATTACTTGTGTTATTTTTCTTATCCTCACAACTGTATTTGTTATTAAGCTCATCTAAATGAATAAATAGGCACATAACTTGGGAAGGAAGTCAGTTAGACTTTAATTAAACAACTTGTTTTTCTATCCCAAGAGTTGTTTAATAGAAAATTGTCTTACATACGTGTGCATTGAATCAGCTGTCAGCATCAAATGCTTTGGAATAAAGTTCTTTGGTAGAAAACAGAGCATAAGATACCTGCATAACTCCTATTAACAATTTGTAATTAATGGACCAACTTTATGGGGAATGTAGGCTTGAAAGGGGAGGAGAGAAATATTTCTAATCTTATATTTTTAGCACAGGTTATAAAGGTCTGCACCTTTAATCAAAAGGAAAGAAATACGCCAGCCTCCAATGTATAAAAATTACTGACTTCGCTGATTTTTAAAAATTTGATCCCTCAGTTAGTACAATAAAGGGAAAATTAATTTGTAGCTGACAGAGAAAATTAAAACCACAAATATCTTTGTTGAGGAAATGTTGCATTATAATAGGGAACAGTGGGCACCTGGGTGGCTCAGTCAGTTAAGTATCTGACTCTTGATTTTGGCTCAGGTCATGATCTCAGGGTCATGAGATCTAGACTTGTGGGGGGCTCCGTGCTGGGCATGGAGCCTGTTTAAGATTCTCTCTCTCTTTCTCTGCACCCCCCCACCCACAGTGCTCACTCTCTCTCTCTCTCAAAACAACAACAACAAAAAATTCAAGGTAATATAAAATGGAACACTGGGCACAGAGTGGAGTTGCAAGTATTTATTTATTAGCTTGATCTGCTGATTTTATCCCTCTCTATACATACACTACAGCAAAAAAATAATCAAACATGCAGTAAGTCATTGGAAGAACATCAGTGGAATTTTATGTGCTCAAGGCTTCAGTAATTTGTCCTTTCCCCAATTTTATCAGCATAGAGCACAATATAGTTTCTATTCTAAGGGGATACATTGATCAAAACCTCACAAAAGAGGTATGTATCATACTCAAACAGAGAACTCTACTCTTCTCCATTCTGATACTGCTAGCTACTCTGTCGTCAACAGACAGCTTCTGCTTCTCTCTCATGCTTGCCTGAAGGCTCTCCTTTAAGCCATGGGCCAGAAATTTGGTCTGCAATAAAGAAGAACAGCCTCAGAGCTCATGAAAAGGATGCTGCCAGGTATTTTTAACAATTGACATTTCAAAAAATAGACTTAGAAGGTGACATCTCTTAGAAAATTGTCAGAGGGACATGGGATTTCCAGGATGCTTTTGAATTCAATACCAGATACTTTACAGAAGCCAATTGATGACTCAAGATCCAATGGAACAAGTATAAATTAAGAATGACTGAAGGAACCCAAGAAGAACATCTAAGTGTGACCATTTATTTTGGAATAAGGCTGGTAGAGTTTTTAATGTTCCATTTTCTAGCTATATGAGAAAGCCCTTTCTCTTTCTTGATCTATTTCCTTTTTTTTCATGTTAATTGTTGTAAAATATTTATAACACAAAATTTGCCATTCTAAATATTTTTAGGAGTACGATTCAGTGGCATTAATTATGTTCGCAATGTTGGACAAATATCACCATATCTAATTCCAAAATTTTGTTGTTGCCCCACACAGAAACTCTGTACCTATTAAGTAATAACTCTCCATTCTCCAGCTCCTAGTAACCTCTAATTTATTTTCTGTCTATATGAATTTGCCTAGATATGTCATGTAAGTGAATTATACAATACAGTTGTCCCCCCGTATCTGCAGGGGATGTGTTCCAAGACCCCAGTGGATGCCTAAAGCCATGGATAGTACTGAACCCTATGCATACTATGTTTTTTTTCCTATACATGCATACCTATGATAAAGTTTAATTTATAAATTAGGCACAATAAGAGATTAACAGTAATAACTAATACAAAATAGAACAATTTTAACAATATACTGCAATAAATCTACGTGAGGGGCACCTGCGTGGCTCAGTCCATTTAGTGTCCGACTCTTGGTTTCAGCTCAGGTCATGATCTCAGGGTGGTGAGATCGAGCCCGGTATCAGGCTCTGTGCTCAGCATGCAGTCCGCTTGAGATTCTCTCTCTCCCTCTACCCCTCCCCCTGCTCATGTGCATACTCTCTCTCTCTCTCAATACATATTTTTTTTTTTTTAAATCTATGTGAATGGGGTCTCTTTCTTTCAAAATATTTTATGGTACTGTACTTACCCCTTTTCTTCTTGTAAAGATGTGAGATGATAAAATGCTTATGTGATGAGATGAAGTGAGGGAAATGATGTGGGCATTGAGACTCAGAAGGAGGATCATCTATTTCTGAACTTTGGGTGACCACAGGTAACAGACCACAGAGAGCAAAATCACAGGTGGGGGTGGGGAGAGCTACTGTACTTGATTTTTTATATCTGGTTTATTTCACTTGGCATAAGGTTTTCAAGTTTCATCTATGTTACAGTATTTATCAGAACTTCATTTTTTATGGCTGAGTAATATTCCATTGTGTGTATATATAACATTTTGTTTATCCATTCATCAGTTGATAGACCTCTAGATTGTTTCCACATTTGGCTATTGTGAATAATGCTGCCATGACTGTTTGCATGCAAGTATCTGTTTGAGTCCGTTTCTGTAGTAAATACAAACAAGTATATTGTAGTCCCTGTATGTATACTTAAGAGCAGAATTGTTTCATCATCTTCTTGCTCTATGTCTAATCTCAATTTAATAAATGTGTGTTTGCATTTTGTTCTCTCCGGCTCCTTAGAATTCAGAAACAAATACTTTTATTGAGTTTCTTTACCTGTAATGGCAATGTAGTTATTTGCATCTATTTAACCAATCAAAATGTAATTGAACAAACTGTATAATAAAGGCTGTACCTGGAGTGTCATGTTTCAGAATAAATCCCATTTAATCAGATCTGAGAAACCCACCATTACGGATCAAGGATCACACTTCATGGGTGGAACCGACGCTTACAAAGGTTTCCTAGAAAACTGCTCTCATGTTTGTTCTGTCTTACAAGGTCCCAGACATACAGGTGGTAAGACAGGTCCCTTGCTGGCAGCCTAAAAATCTTAGGAGATTAGGGGACATTTCAGAGAGAGGAACTCACACAAATTTGTAGGCACTACAGGCAAAATCTGATGGAGAAAAATTTCTTGGGGTTGGCATTTTAGCCTCAAAATAGAATAAATACAAGCAATGATTCATTTAATCTCTGGAGAATAGTGATTATTGTAAAATCCAATCTTAGATTTTTTTATAAAATCTTTGATGTTTTATATTTTAATAGTTGCTTAATGCCATATGACTCTAGATTTGATGACTATACTAGAGTGTATATATGTTCATTAATATTGAATGTTGTACCTATGAGTTTTTGAAACAAGACTATTCCATGAAGACACATTTATAAACACATATAAAAAAAATTCAAAACTTGGAAATAGATGAAAAGATGGCTCATGTCCTTTCAAAGTCATACCTAGAGCATTCTCTAACAGGACTGTCCCAGGATTATCTGATTCTCTAAGTTTATATGCTTTAATCATTTACTATTAATTAGGGTATTTTACAAATCTATAAGGATAGACTTCACCCTGTGCAAAAATAATAATTATTCAAATTATTTTTGTCATATGGCAGTGTAACTTAATTTTACCCTGTGGATAAGCAAATGGTTACTGTCCGGTTGAGAAAGATTTCATCATGAAGGTGAAAATTGTATTGCTTTTAAATATGGCATTTGCCAGTCTTGTGCATTAAACAGTTCTGTATGTGATGTAGCATTTTTTCCTTCAGGGACTATAAATACTTCTGCCTCTCTTATACTTTTCAGAGCCAGCTCACCATCTTTTTAATTTTCTCATTCATGAGTTAAATAAATCTTTGACATGTGCTCACTCAAAAAAAAAAAAAAAGAAAAAGCTTTAAGTGAATGGCTGGTTAGACCAACTACAGACTTTCATGAAAAACAAGAAAGTTCAGGTTACAATGGAATAATATCTTTAAAGTGCTCAGAGAAAATAATAGTCAACTTAGAAGTTATACTTAGTTCACATATTATGCCTGACTGAGATCAAAAGAAAAAAAAAAAGATATTCTCAGATGCACAAGGATAAAGAAAATTCTACCAATCCAATAGAAGTGTGGGAGAGAGGGGAAAGAGGCAAAGAAAAAGGACAGTACACCAGAGAGGTTAAATTAGATATTGGAAGTAAATACAGACACACGAGTAACCTTAAAAAATCTAAATAAATTAAACCCTCTATTAAAAATGGGGATTATCAGGTGGATTTTGTTCAGCTACATGGTGTTTTCGAAAGCTACTACAACAAAGCCTCGTGGAAATATTTAAAATAAAGACAGAAAAATATATCCCAGGGAAATATGAAAAGCAAAAAATTCCAACACAACAAATTATTATAAGACAAAATAGAATTTCAGGAAAAATAATTGATAGAGATAAAAAGCTACTGTAAAACAACAAAGGGAAATTTTCTAGCAATAAATTATGAAAATCATGAAACTGCATGCAGTCATGCACATAGCTTCAAAATACATAAAGCCCAGAAGTGACAGGATTACAATGCAATGTTGACACACCTCTATCAAACAGAAAAATCTAGTTAAGAAAATATTATCGAGGCTAAAGATTTTAATGACAAAATTAACAAGTTTAATGTAAGAGCAAACATGAAATATTTGCAAAAAATATCCTACCTACGAGATCATGAAGATATTATGATGAATTTTAAGAACTGATACATATTTCAAGAACTGATATTCTGTTGAGAATACATTCTCCAATAACAACATAATTTAACTGAAAATAAGACAATAAAGAGATGGCAATGTTATACATGCCTAGATCTATCTTGGTCTCTTTTCGAACATGTGTTATGGAATAATTTGTAGTTTAAAAACAATCACAATAAAAATAACAACATATTTGGAACAAAACACATTAAAACTACTGTATATCAGAACTTGGGAAATAGACCCAAAATGTGACTTAATTAGTAAAATGTGTGGCCTAAGTATATTTTTTTAATATTGAAAATAAGTAAACTAAGTATTCAGCTTATGAATCTGCAGAAAAATCAATAAACTCAAAGATAAGAAGAAAGGAAGTAATACATATGAGTCAAAATTAACAAGATTGGAAAATGTAAACACCATTTGTAAGACACATTTTTTTTAAAAAAACTACCTATGTAGCACAAAAAAAGTCTGGCAATATTAATCAAGAAAAAAGAAAATAAATAAATAACAATTTTAAGGAAAAAAGGGAAATAACTATCAATACATCTGAGATTTTTGCAACCAACAGAGTATCATCAACAATTTCATGCCAATACATTGAAAACTTAGTAAAATGTATAATTTTCTAGAAAAATGTGAATTACTATAAGTTATTTTATAACCATGATAATTTATAAACCATTAAATATAAATTTATTTTGATATCTTCCCCTGAGAGTAGATACAAAACTCAGATCAATTAACAAATCTTCAACAAATAATCTTTATATAATCTGTAAAGCAATTTCAAAGACTAGAAAAAAAGAGGAATTTTCCTAGATGTCAAAACATGACATGAACAGTGCAAGAAAGGAAAACTATAGGTTAATATCATAAGGTAGATATAAAAAAAATCCTAAATAAAATATTAGCAAGCAGAATCCATTGATGTAACACTTTATGAAAATTGGTGAAATACAACAAAAAACTAGAATGACCAAGTGGAGTTTACTACAGAAATGCAAGGATAATTTGTTATTACAAACACTTCACACATTAATAGATGAAGAAAGAAAAACCATATGGCCATCTAAATAAATGAAAAACAGAATTTAATCAAAGTCAGTAGTTCATTAATAATGAATGCTTTAAATATACTAAAAATACAAGGTCTCATGAAGGATCTCTGCCAAAAATCTACAGCAAACTTTAAAAAGAGTGATGACACTAAGAATTTTCTCAGGAATCACCATTTTGATTATGCACAGCTCCAGAAAGACTGAACAACAAAAAAAAATAATCAACAAAAAACGAATTAAATACGTAAGAACTGGAAAAGAAAAACCACTGTTTTTGTCACTTACAGATAATGCAATTATCTACCCAGAAAAACAAAAAGAATTTTCAAAAACATCATTAGAACCAAATAAGAAAATGCATCGAGAATCCTGAATTCAAGACCATCACATAAAACTTGTATTTTTCTCTGCAACACAATATTATATGAACATAATCGTTAAAAACAAACAAAATCTACTCTGTAGTAACTTGTTTCTTTCCTCCCAGGAGCCTACAGGTTTTTATTCTTTTATCACCCTCTTTCATGAATTTTGCAAGATGCACTTGAATTCTGTCTTTTCTCCTCAGTCCTCCTTAGAACTTTATGAACTTTTTCAATCTCCAGATTAAGTCTCTCCTTACCTCGTGGATATTTTCTTTCAGTGTTTCTTGAGTAATATGGGATGCCTATTATTCACATATTAAGTC
Organism: Zalophus californianus; assembly: GCF_009762305.2. Taxonomy (NCBI): domain Eukaryota; kingdom Metazoa; phylum Chordata; class Mammalia; order Carnivora; family Otariidae; genus Zalophus; species Zalophus californianus. Next base: position 11,499,782 of record NC_045601.1, on the reverse strand, counting down.
TTGGGATCTATCCCGATCTCTTTTCCCACATCATTTCGGCCTCTTTATACATTTGCTCTGTGCTCTGAAGCCATCCTTGTGCTTCATCTCCCAGTCTACTGATTAGGGTCTCAACAAGCTCTCCATTCACTGTCACCAAAGTTCGGGTACCCAGCAGGATATCTCTCAGGAGAGATTTAAACAGAACCCAAGGCCTAATCTATGTCACACAGCATAAAGTTGTGTGCATCCAACTGGCTCAGGAGACACATGTAGCTGGGGGCACAGGGAATAAGGGAAATGTAATTAGTTTATGTGTTTCCATTCATACGCTTGACCAAAAGATCCCACTCATGATATCACCAAAATATAAGATATCGCAGATATGTGCAACCTATGCAACAAAAATGTTGCAAGTCATTAGGGGGCAAATTCTAAAATATTATTGAAGGACTTGGAAGAAGACCTAAATAAATGGAAAGGTACACCATGTTCATAGACGGAAAGGGTCAGCATCATAAAAATTTAACTGGATGTCTCTCTAAATTAGTCTACAGATTCAATGCAGTTCTAACAAAAATTGCACCACACATGTATGGAGCTTGATGAACCTAATCTAAAATTCATATGGAAGATAACAAGTTCAGGAAAAGCTAAGGTAACTCAAAAAATAAAAGACAGTTGGAATTTGCTATATGACACAACAAGGCTCATTTTAAAGTTAGAATAATTAAGACAGTGTGATATTAGTTGCAGTGGTAGAATTGCAGATAATTGTAATAGTAGTGAAGGACAAGTAATAAATTCAAACATATTTGGGAGTTTAATATATGACAATGGGGTCAATCCACCAGTGGATGAGATTAACATTTTCAAGTATTTAGACCATTTTAGCTGAAACTGAAAGAGAAATTAATCTTGATCAATATTTAATATGCACACTACACGCATCCTTACTAGGTGCTTATGTTAGCAGACTGGGGTCACCTACAGTGGGGTAAGTACCCTGAGAAAAGCAGATGGCCCTCAGCCACCACGAACAGACCTTAAAAATGCCCCTGATTAAGTTTACAGAGATAAAGCACACTTCAAATACATTCACCATTTTTGGATGCAAAAATTACAGCAAAGACACTGAAACTAAAAATGCATAAAGGGCCACAGGTGATCATTTATGTGGTTAGTTTTGCTAAAACCTTTAAAATACAGTAGAAAATTTACAAGATTTCACAATAAAATTGGTTAGATACAGAGAAAATGTGCTGCTCTACAAAGTTCATGGTTTGGTTTGTGGCAAGTTATTTTAAATAATTGTCAAATTTACAATTGAGCTGCACATAATTCTTTTACAAAATGACAAGTGTTCCCAGTTTGCTGACCTTTTCTATGATGAAAAGGAGCTCTAAGTAGCTTGCTAATAAAAAAAAAAAAAAAAAAAAAAAAAAGTTTCAAAAAAAAAAAAATCACATTTAATCTGCCCCTTAAAAAAGCAAGAGAACTTTTCAACAACAGTTGAAAAAGAAACTGCTTTTCCAAACTCAGGCTATGGATTGAACATTTTGGAAAAGGATATTTGGGAACATTTCCATGAAAATGCAGTTTTATTGCAGCAACAATATAAATATATCTTCTAAAAAATGTATCATGTATGCAGGTACAGCCACTTTGGAAAACAGTGTGGAGGTTCCTCAAAAAATTAAAAATCGAGCTACCCTATGACCCAGCAATTGCACCTCAAAGACACAGATTGTAGTGAAAAGAAGGGCCACATGCACCCCAGTGTTCATAGCAGCAATGTCCACAATAGCCAAACTGTGGAAAGAGCCGAGATGCCCTTCAGCAGACGAATGGATAAAGAAGATGTGGTCCATATATACAATGGAATATTACTCCGCCATCAGAAAGGATGAATACCCACCATTTGCATCGACATGGATGGGACTGGAGGAGATGATGCTAAGTGAAATAAGTCAAGCAGAGAAAGTCAATTATCATAGGGTTTCACTTATTTGTGGAACATAAGAAATAGCATGGAGGACATTAGGAGAAGGAAGGGAAAAATGAAGGGGGGGAATCGGAGGGAGAGATGAACCATGAGAGACGATGGACTCTGAGAAACAAACTGAGGGTTCTAGAGGGAGTGGGTGGGGGGATGGGTTAGCCCGGTGATGGGTATTAAGGAGGGCAGGAGGGCGCGTACTGCATGGAGCACGGGGTGTTATACGCAAACAATGCATCATGGAACACTACATCCAAAACTAATGATGTAATGTATGGTGATTAACATAATAAAAAAAATAAAATTAAAAAAAAGGGAAAAATAAAACTGTAGAAACATAATTTCCCAGCCTGCTTAACAATCATACACATGAAACATTTCTGTGGGTTTTGAACCAGACGTCCTGCCACGTGGAAAGTTTGATGGGGAACAAGGCTATGTCATCACAGAGTGGGGAACGGCAGCTGAGCAGATCAGCCATTACTGCCCCGTGCAATAAATGCTATGAGGAGAGCTCCTAATTCAGTCTCGAGGGGGAAATGAAAGCTTCCTGAAAGAAGCAATATCATAGCTTAAGTCTGAAGGATTCATATGAAAAAGTGTGCTGGAGAAAGAGGGAGTCAAGAAAGTGGGACAAGGTAAACTCATGGTTCACCCAAACGGACCACAGACCATAGCATAGTGGGCCATCCGGCCTTTGAAGAAATTAACGCTCTTCTTATTCTGACATCACAGGACCTGACCCTGGAAGTTTTGGCGAGTTTTTCGACTAGAAACTGAGACTGGGAATGTCCGTAAGAGGCACGGGAGGAGAAGGCTACTGGGATCAAAACTAGGTCCAGATGCAAGGACACCCCCTTCCTCTTCATACCCCGTCCCATCACCTCACAACACTCTCTTTCGCCCTTCTTCTCTCCCTGTTCCCTACGACATTCCACCCATGCATCAGGATCATAACCTGACCCAAGACCAGCTGTGTACCTTTTTTTTTAATCTCTCTCTTATATATGGTTGACAAGAAAATCATATCTAGACTGTTACTTGGATGCAGAAGAAAATATGGTGGTTTCTGCTTCTTTGTGCTCCAATCTAGGTTACCAGAGATTTCTCTTCATTGAGTTTTTCACCCCGAGCCCAGCTAGCAAGGCGCTGATACTTTGATTTCCTTTGCTATTGTCCCTTCTGTGTACATGTCTTTCAGGAACCTCTTGGGGAAAAAGACATCACCTGTGGAAGAATTCTGGGTCCCTGGCCCAGCAGTACTCAAATTTTAGTGGGCACACAAATCAGTGCTGGGGTTGGGCGGTGGGTCTCATGAAATAGAGATTCCTATTCAAGTATTCAAATAGGTCTAGAATGAAACTTTGATACACACTTCGAGTAACAAAATCCTAGGCCGTGTTTTTACCTCCCAAATTCTCCCTAATTTCCTGAAATAAGAAAGCACCTGATTCCTTTAAATGAAATTAGGACTTTCATCCCAGAAGATATTTACACTACATGCTATGGGCTGAATTGTCTCCTCTAAATTTATATGCTGAAGCCCTAGTCCCCAGGACCCTATATGTGACTGTATTTGGAGATAGGGTCTTTAAAGATGCGTTAAGTTAAAATGAGGTCTTTAGGGTGGGCCCTAATCCAATCTGACTGGTGTCCTTATAGGAAGAGGAGGTTTGAACACAAGGGGCACTCACACACAAAGGAAAGACCCTATGAAGACACAGCAAAAAGGCAGCCATATGCAAGCCAAGGAGAGAGGCCTCAGGGAAAACCAAACCTGCTGACACCTTGATCTTGAACTTCCAGCCTCCAGAACTGTGGGAAATAAATCTTTGTCATTTAAGCCACCCAGTTGGTGTTATTTTGTTGTAGCAGCCCTAGCAAACTAATACATTGTGGTATTAAAAGAATTTGCATCTGTGATTCACTGAGCACCTGTAATCTTTGGGAAGTAATGAAAATAGTACAGGGAACTGCATGTTGAAAATAGGCACTTTCAAAATAGTCCATCTGACTTTCAAAAAATGGAAACAGCATGAATTCCAAAAATTGCAGGTGAGTACAGTGGAAATGAATTCCCTTGACAAAATTTTGGACAGGATTGTTAAACAGGTAGTTGGTGAGCTCTCAGAAAAATAGAGCCATATAGGAAAAGCTTGGTTCACTCAGATTAAGTCATGCTGAGCAAACCTCATTCCCTGTATTGATAGGATGGTAGATGGAGATTATGGGAAGGCCACAATCATAGTGCATCTAGATTTCAGTAAGATATTTAGCAAAAGGCTGTCCTGTGATCCTTCAGGGAAAGAAACAGAAATGTAGAATGCACGAGATTTGGCATTGGGTGGATTTGTGTCTGACTGAAATCCATGACCCTAGGTTAATCAAGGAAGCATTATAAACTTGCAGATTAAGACCACAGTTATGCCCATAACAATGACAAGTTAAAACTCTAATTGCATACTTGCAAACACAGAAATTATATGTGGCAGATTGCTCATTGTCTTCCAATTTTCCTCTTCCTTCAGATAATAGAATTTTTAGTGGAGTAGTTGAACATTCAGGGGAAAAAAAGACGACTTTTCCCAGCCTTCTTTACAAGTTGGAATAGCCATGTGACTAAGTTCTGACCAACAGGATAAAAGCAGATGTGGTGTGTTCTGGGGATCATGTGCTTAAAATGAAGATGTGCCCCCCTCCTTTACCTTTTGACACTTTTCATTGATTAGAGTATGAACATGTTGGTGAGCCAACTTGGCCCAGCGACAGTGCAGAAATGAGATTTCTGACCCCATGGAGAATTCCTACCAGCCCTAGACTGCTTACACCCAGATAGTTAAGAAAGAAAGAAACTTCTGTCTTGTTTAAGCCGCTGTTATGTTGATGCTCTGTCTGAGCACCTGAACTTATATCCTAAGTAACTGAGCATGTTTATCTGATTGGCAGAGGACTTGAAGCTAGGGAAAATAACCAACACATTCAATATCAATCAGGAGACCAAGAAAATGTTAATAGAATGAAAGCCTAAACTCATGATTAATTGTAGTCTTGCATTTCTGTTAAAATAATCAATTGCATAACAAAGTATAGGAAGATCCACAAAAACCAAGGTCATGTGCTAAAAAAAAGGATTTTATCTGACTTCAAAACCACAACCTTAGGACTAGAGTAAGTAAATGTGTTCTCATCATCAGTGACATTAAGAGCATCACCCATTCCATTCTGACCAGACCACAGGAAAGTAGCCATAGGGTGACTAGGACCCAAAGTACAATGAAGATAGTATAGGCCCTTTACTGAATGGGCTGCTCTCATGGGTGCACAAAGAGCAAATGGGTTTATTCTCTCCTGCACAGGCTTCAGACATACTGGGTTGAATCTCTCCCTTCCTCACCACTTCATATCTCACACAAAATCCATGTCTTTAGGGTTACATTCATTTGTAAGCCTCATATTTCAAAACTCATTTTAGGTACCAAAAATCTTAGTCTTGATGAAGGACAATTATGAGAGGAGGACATAACCATAGGTCTTTGGGTTTTGAGGCATAAACTCCAGTATAAATCAAAGGTCAATATCACATCCGATTCAAAGCTTCTCCCCTCTCCCAGTTCAGGCCAGACTCCTGAATCAAAGCCACAAGGAGGAGGGTATGGTCTGTTCTATCATTCTCTCCTGGATCTTCCCATCCTCTTCCCCCATTCACTCTATTTCCTGAGGCATAACAGGTCAGAAAATGGGTTAGAGAGAAACTGAAATAATAATAATAATAATAATAATAATAATAATGGGATCAAAAGTTTTTTTAATTTACCTAAATTTATGGATGTTCTCTCTCTTGGCTAATGCCAAATGGCTGTCCTGTTTTCCATCAAGGCAGGAGTACAAATGCTTGGCCCTCTCACTGAGCCAATTTCAAGGTTCATCAGTGACCCTCACAGGAATCTCTAAGCTGCACAACTCCCTAACTTGGTCTTGGATTCCACCCAAATTTTTGTTGGCCTTTCATACCCTGATATCTGTGCAATGTAGCCCTCAGACTATCACTCTTACTGTTACTATGTCCTCTTAAGCAAGGGCTGCCCTTGTGAGCAAGGGTTCATCGGGATGGCTCGTCCCAGCTCCCTTGGGCAGTATTCACGGGGACCATATCCAGGACACAGTCTTGACACTACAGAGGCTGCGAGAACAGGTTGCTCTCACCTAGGCAGATTCTGCCAGCTGTGGGTCTTCAGTATCCTCCAGGCAGGAGGCAAATACCAGTCTCCAATTTCACACATCCTGAGCCTCCAAGGGACATATTAAGCTTCCTCAGGAACACCTCACTCCTCTCTACTTGGATGTACCAGGGTGAGCCTGAGAGTACCTACCACTCCATGTACTAGGCTCACCTCTGGCAGGCACCCCAATCTCTGCAAAATTCTTTTGGAGCCCTTCATACTGCATTTGAAGCACCCCTTCACTCCCCATGGGAAAGGAAGTAGAAGAGCCAAATATTTCACCCTCTGTCAGTGGATCCCTGCACTAATCCAATCAGTTGTCTGAACTCTCTTTTCTCCCTACACAGGCTAGATAGCCTGCTGGAGGTGAGGATCGAAGAACCAATGTTTTCACATCTTATTACATCCACTAAGTATATGTCTGGCAGCTCTAACTTAGAATGGCAGGGTATTTAGGGCCTGAAGGGGACTGCCACCTGCTCCCACAAAAATGTGCTCTTCTTCTTCCATAGCACATAACTAAAAGCACATAGTTACCCAACCAGTAATTTTATTTTCCTCACTTCTTTGCAGCTAAGATTCTAGATTCAAATTTAGATCTAACCATTAGAGGAGCTTGCATGAGCTTCGAAGGGCAGCAGGTGGGACAGACCCAGCTATTGTTGCTGCTTGCAGGGTCATGGCTTCACCTCTGCACCATGTGCCTTGGCAGTGCCCCAGGTTAATCCGACCACATGTCATTTCTTAATTTCAGCATCATTTCCCACCTGGAGAGGCAGAAAATTTTCAAACCCAACAAGTCCTGCCTCCTTTCTAACAGTCTTTCCTTTGCTTTCTCTTTCCAGTCTGTTTGTAATCTCCTCTGCTATAAACCAGCCAGTTCATCAGGTGCACTCTTCACAACCACATTAATACAGGTGACAACCTTGCTAAACTTTCTGCCACTAGGTCACAGGTAGACTTTGCAGTAAGGTTTTCCTTGCTTGCCTTTAAGCTCTCACCACAGCTTCCTCGGAGACCACACTTTTTGTAGGAAATCTCCTCATGGCTTTTCAAGCTTTCAGAAACACACGCCTCAAAGTCTTTCCAGCCTCTGTCCACTGCCCGTTCCAGAGCCACTCCCACATTTCAGGTGTTGGTTACAGAAGCACCCCACTTCCAGGTATCAAAATCTGCACCAGTTGTCTACCGCTGTATTACCCTGAAATGTAGTGGCTTAAAACACAGTTTCCTTGGTCAGGAATTTGGGACTTAAATTGAATGGTTCTGACTCAGAGTCTCTCATGAGTTTGCAGTCAGGATGTGTTATGGACTGTATGTCTGTATTTTCCTCAAATTTGTACATTGAAACTCCGCCCTCCAACAGGGTGGTATCAGGAGGTGGAGCTTTGAGAGGTAATTAAGTATAGATGAAATCTTGAGGGTGGAGACCTTATGATGTCAGCAGCCTGATCTTGGACTTCCGAGCCTCCAGAACTGTAAGAAATAAATTTTTGTTGTTCAAAACACTCTGTGGTATCTTGTTATAGAAAACCAGACTAAGACAAGATGTCAGCAGGAGCTACAGTCATCTCGAAGCTTGAGTGGGGCTGTAGTATCTAACTTCAAGAGGGTTCATTCACATGGCTGTTGGCAGGAAGCCTCAGCTGTTTACCATATGGGCAATTCCATGATTCTAAGACCAGGGCAATGAAAGTACAAGATGATCCCAGAATATTTTTCAATGCCATAAAGTAAGGAGGTGCTAAAAAAAAAATTTTTTTAATGAGGGCATATTGAAAGGACCAAAGAACCAATCTAAAAGGGTCCCCTGTAGCTAAAGCTACTGTGACTTGAACAACATAATAAATAACAATATATTGGATTATCACCTCCCAAAAAATAAGTATCCATAAGCCTATGCTTATATAAATAAATAACTGAATAAACAAAAGAGTTAGAACAAATCTTCCTTAAAGAAGAATTTCAGTTAATAAATATAGAAGGAATTAGGGAAATAGAAAATCACCACTAGAACATCACCAAAATCATGGCTGCAAACAACGTTAATTGATAAGTACTAAAACTAGTGGGTGAAATTTTAAGAAGAAACAGGTATTTGCATCACATTTGTATCCCTCCCCAAATTTACTAATTACGGTTGTGGTTTGAAAACATGACCCCAAATTCTTTGATAGCCCTCCCTTCAGGAGGTGGGGTTTAATTCCCCTCCCCTTGAGTGTGGGCTGGATTTACTGCCTGCCTCTAACGAACAGACTACACAGCAAGGGGAAAATAGTAACTTTACAGTGGAGGGAACTAACAGACATCACCTTAACCAAGTGATCAAGGTTAACATCACCTGTAATTAGCCTCCTTGACATGATGTCCCCACTGAGATGATACAATGAGAAGGGTAATCACCTCTGTGATATTCTTCCCCCAAATCCATAACCTCAGTATATTTATGAGAAAACATCAGATAAACTCAACTCAAGGGGCATTCTTCAAAATACCTGAACACTATTCTTCAGAATGTTTGAGGTCATGAAAGACAAAGAAAACACAGAAATGGTCTCAGATTGGAGAACCTAAGAAGACATGACAGCTAAATGTAGTAAGATATCCTGAATGGGATCCTGGGGCAGAAAAAGTGCATTAATGGTAAATCCAAATAAAGTCAGTTGTTTAATTCATGGTATTACTCCGACGTTAATCTCTTAGTTTTGATAAATGTGCCATGGTTCTGTGAGGGGTCAATCTTAGGGAAACCAGGTGAAAGTGTATGGGAACACTCTAGACTCTCTTAGTAACTCTTGAGTAAATCCAAAATTATTTCAGACTAAAAAGTTAAAAAAATAGATCTGATTATAAATAATTTGGTAAGAGTTGCAGATGATGAGATCTCTCATCTGTGAGGTAGGAAGTCAAGTAATTTGCTGAGAAAAAAAAAGGGGTAAAACAAAGATACTGCTAAAGGCCCTTATTATTACTTTCTAGAAAGCCTATTCTGCATTTTAACAAATTATCAAAAAAAAAAAATCACCATACTGTGCTGCAAATCGTGCGATGTCTTCATATATCTGCCACCCCTGTGTTCTCTAGACCGGCTATAGCTATGTAAAATGTTCAAATCCACCTTTTCTGCAAAAGGAGAAGTTACCAGATTGGTAATCTGAGTCAAGAAGTGATCACCTTTAGCCTGGGCCAAGCATGGATTCCAATGCCCTTCCATGCAGCATCAATGAACATCATCCCTGGCCACTGAACCCAGGATCTTATGTTGAACTGTGTAATGCCTCTGTCCCAGGAGCTGCTAATCATTGATATGGAGCTAAGATGGATAAGAAAAATATACTGTTTATCCAAGTTTCATTTTTGTTATACCCTGTTATATTGGCATGTAGTTCAAATCCTCTATATTAGTAGGTATGTCACTAGCATTGAGTTGAAATGCACAAAAGTAAATAACATTTAGGATGAACATTTAGCTTCATGGTCTGACTAGAATGATGTCTTTATTTTTCTCAAATATTTGATATATTACACCATCCAGGGAGAAAATAAAACACAGAGTGTAGGATACACACATACTAACCATAAAAACAACCATATTGTAACACCAAAATATATTTATAAAATTGGTCAAGGAAATTGAATTTCACATATGCTGTTATCATACAAGTATTTTTAATGAAATAACACTTTGTATTTATATAGCACCTTTCGTCTAAGGAGCAAAAATGTGGCTCAGATATTATTACTCATTCTCACACCATCCTTGACAGGTGGGTAAGTAGCAACATTTATAACGAAGTCTTAATCACTAGGAAACCAAGACATGCATAGACAGAGCAAACAAATCACACACAGTGAGCCAGAAACTTGGAATTTTACAGCCCTTTAATGCCCAATGTGTTCTACCTACTTTATTTTCTGAAATTTTAAAAGCTACTTTGAATATTGGTGGGGGAAAAAAAATGAGGAACAGTTGAGGGATAAAACAGGTTTATGCCAGCCTGCTACGAAGCTGATGGTAGAACTTAAACTGGAAATTGCTGAAAGTTGAAAATAATGCCCAAACTTTGATCCCCTACTTGAACCACCTCTATTGCAGGAAAAATTAAAGTGTCCTTCCAGAATATGTATCAAATTGTTGTCAAGGTTTTCTGTCGTCATACCAATTGAAGTAAAGAACATATCCCAGTCAGTTGTCATACAATGAATAGGTTGATCAACAACAAATCAATTAGCAATAGAGGATAAATATATTTGAGTGGCAGAGGAATTTTACACAAAACCTAACTTCAGCAAGATAGGAAATGTTAGATGATGCATTCCTGAGAAGCCCTTTAGAAAATTTTTCAAAGGACTAAAAAAGTCTCTTTAAAGATAAATGCAACTTATAGTTGGAGCTTAAGAGTATGTCTTAAATAAGAAAGTTACCCGAGAATGAATTCCTTGAGAGCAGAAATGTCTTTTTTTTTAAAGATTTTATTTATTTATTCATGAGATTTTATTTATTTATTCATGAGAGACAGAGAGAGAGAGACAGAGAGAGAGAGAAGCAGAGGGAGAAGCAGGCTCCCAAGGAGCAGGGAGCCCGATGCGGGACTCGATCCCAGGACCCTGGGATCATGACCTGAGCCGAAGGCAGACGCTTAACCATCTGAGCCACCCAGGCGCCCCAGAAATGTCTTTTAAAAGGTTTTAACATATTTAATCTTCAACTAAGTCTAAGATTTCCGAAGGTTTAGTGCCCGCTTTTTTTTTCAGATAATATGCAGTGTCTGAAAACATTTATCATATACATCCATGTATTCAACCACTGTCAGCAATTCTAGGGGGGAAAGTCATACATAAAGGGAACGATAAGGTTCAGGAATAAATTTCTGAGTCAAAGGGACAACAAAGGAAAGTCGCATTATATTCTAAAAACAAATTTCAATAATATGAAAAAACAAAAAATAATAGCCAATATTTGGTAAGCACTTCTTGTACACTAGGATGGGCATGGCGGCAGGAATACACATGCATTATTTCACTTAATCATCACATACTCCTCTGAGATAGTCCCATCTGATATATTTAGGGAGGTTAAGAAACCTATCGAAGGTCAGGCAGGTGTGAGTCGCTGTCTGACTCCAAACCCATTCACCGAAGCTGCCTGGCTTTTTGCCTGGCTTCTCAATTAGTGCAGAGAACTGAGTCTTATCTTTTGTTTCTTCCCCTGCAGTGAAGAAAAATCTAAAAGCCATCATTTTGTAACGCTAAAAACTTGGAATCAAAAATCCATTAAAATCTTACTTATAGAAACACTTTCCCAAAGCCTGATAGCAAGTAATTCAGATAAAAAAAAGCACATATTTCCACTACTTTGATGTTCATGGGTTTATACCACATGATTCTTATTTTGAGCTTCATCCTTCCCTATCCAACTGCATTTAAACCTATGGTATTGTACCAAGACTACTAGAAATCAAAAAAAAAAAAAAAAACCAAAGCGACCAACTTCAAGACAGTTGATGATTCCCCCTTCAACAGACTAATTTATATGAAATATAGTGAATCACAATGATACACTTTAATTAATTAATTTAATTAATTAGTTAGTTAATTAATTAATGCCCTTGGCAGATAAAGTTTTCTTACCCAGAGAACTTCTTGGCCCACAAAGGAGAGGAAAATGTAATGATCCTTCAGAAGTCTCTGAACTTCACAACAGCTGGAGGCCCACCTTCAGGGGAGCGTGTCCTCTGTGAAGTCACAAAGAAAATTAGGTCTTCAAGAATGCACTGTGCAATCTGCATCCTGGCTGCCAATGAATCAATTAGGAGAGAGACCCATTGTTATAAAAGAGCAAGTCACAGCGGTCACCTTTTGCTTGTTTTTAATTCTTACTTCCAACACTAGATAGATGTACTTACAATCTGACTAAACGATGAGGTTTAGGACCGCCGTCTTCCTAGGAACCAAAGCAAGAAAGTGAGGAGGAGAGGCCCATCTCCACAGACCACATCCTTGGGACTAAAAAGGTCTTTCCCTTTCACCTCCTTGACATCTACTCCCCCTGGGCTGTTTTCATGGTACCATGCAGGCTTCCCCTCCTATTGGCTGGTTCACTCCCTGGCATTGCTCAGGCCTTCCTCTTGGCACCCAACTCCACTGTGTTGCTCCCAATAGAATTTCCCTTCCACCTGAACCACTCTTGAGTGGAAGACCTCTTACTGGATTTATCCAGGTCTTAGGCTTCCATTCAAGCCATAAGGAATACTCCCCTGGGCATCCAGAAACACACAATTTCCCACATTCTTTCTCCTGGCACAAAGACCAGAGTCATCTTCTTTCCCTTTGCCTGGCCTCCTTTACCAAGTCCTTCCTGGCGTTTTTGCACTTGTTTAACTCCTAACAAATGTTTATTTATTTAACAACTATCTACTATGGTCTAGGTGGAAACAAAGATGAATAAGACACATCAATAAACTCATGCTCTTGTGAGGGAGATCAGTCTTCAGACCATTAGAGAAAGGGCAGGGATAGAGCTAAGCCCAGGCCCTCAAAAAGGGCCAACCCACCCAGCTAGGGACTCTGTCTTTTTCTCCTTATTTTTCAGGTTTCATGTATTTCCAGAACTTAGTTTCATTAAAGTATTTAAATATTTCCTTGGGATGCCTGGGTGGCTCAGCCAGTTAAGTGGCTGCCTTCGGCTCAGGTCATGATCCTAAGGTCCTGGGATGGAGTCCCACATCGGGCTCCCTGCTCGGCGGGCAGTCTGCTTCTCCCTCTGCCTACTTCTCCCCCTGCTTTTGTGCATGTGTGCTCTCTTTCTCCCTTTGACAAATAAATAAATAAAATCTTTAAAAAATAATAAATACATAAAGTATTTAAATACTTCCTTTTGTCAACCTTCTCCCACAGACACCATGTCAACCTTCCCAATTCTCAATCTGAATCCTTATATTTCTTCCCAGTCAGCGAGTCATATATACCTAGATTCATCACCTTCTCATTATAAATACTACCACAAGCATCCGGTAATTAAACCCACCTCAGCCCATGTTTGGGTTTCTTAATCCACATATGAAATGGGGAAGGTGAATTTTCAGTAGAGTATGCCTAAAATTATCTTTGACGTCAATTCACTTTATCCTTTTGCCTCAACTTCGATCTTCATAAAGATAAAAAAAAAAAGGAAAACAAAATAAAAAAAAAAACCTCAGTTCATTTTCATTCTCTTCATCCCTATTGTGATATTTTGCATGCATCCTCAACCACTGGCCCTCCTTTTACCTCTCTGGTTTTGAATTGCATTGGCTAACTTCAGAAAAATCATCTTTATTAAATTGGCTCTGAGAGTAATTGAGGCAGAAGACATATGTGGTCCCCCAGCCATTGTTTTAGCTGTGCTGTCAGTTTTGAAATAAACAGTCTAATAAGGGGTCAGATGCAGGGGTTTTAAAAGCCTATTTATTTATCATCTATTCAAAACCCTTAATCAGTTTATAAGCCTCACATTAAATGTCAGTTGTCATTCTTTTTCTCATCATGATTCCTTAACAAACAAAAATACCATTATGTTGTTTCTTTTCTAGGAAAAAAAAAAAAAAAAACTAACTTGAATGTGAAAGAATTCGAGCTCCGGAGAGACGAGGACAGAAGCCAGGATCTGGACCTGCAAAACCAGTTTCAATCTTACCCCACAGTTATTTAACTTCCTTAGCCTCAGCTTCTTTATCTATTAAATGAGGAAAAGAATTCTTGCTTTGCCAGGTGTCTGTGAGGACAAGGGAAGGGCCTCCTCTCAGGGGCTCAGCACAACATTCCCACCACCCACCAGGCCTTCTCCCAAAGTGTCTGCACCCTGAGCTGCGCATGCTCCTCTGGTCTCCTGCTGCTGCTCTGGGCTCTTGCAGCACCACTCCATGGCCTCTCCCCACCAGATTTCCTGTTTCCCTCCGAGACTCTTCCCTTTCCATTTTATAGCATCTCTCAGAGACATCGCGTCTACACCCGCAGCTTCAATTTTCAGTTGTCTCCAATTTCTCATTTGAATTTCAGACTCTTAGGTGCAAGAATTTACACGGTATCTCCTCTTGGGGATATCTCCCACTCAATAGGTCTTAACCCAGTTCAGGTTCTCTCCCAAATGTAGTAGTCCTCCCCACAACGGTCTCCATCTCGCCTACCCGTTACTGCCATTCACCCAGCAGTGCTAGCAAGAAAACCGAGGAATCATGCCTGATAGCTCACTCACCCCCCAAAATCCAACCATTGTAAGCCTGTCCATTCTGCCTCCTAAATAGCTCACAAGGATGCCTCTAGACCTACATCTTCCTTCTACCACACAGGTGGGAGTCACCATCATCGGTCTCCTAAACCATCCCCTCCCACACATTCCTGTGTTGCAGCTGGAACCCCCTTCCTCCTACGCAAATGTCACAGTGTCATTGCCATGCTTATGCCCTCCCACAGCTCTGCATTGCTCTTGGGATCAGAAATAAAATTCTTAATGAGACCTATACAATCCCACATGACTTGGCAGCTTTGCCAGCCTCCTCTCCCCTGCTTTCCCTCCCCTATACTACCCTGCCTTCTTAAGCATCAGATCTCAGTTCAAGCTCATTCTTCAGAAAGATATCCTATGACCCCTCGCACTAGTTTAGACCCTTCGTTGAGTTGTTCCATTTCATTGCATGATTTTATTGCATGGCACTTACCACAGGCTGTTGTATAATTGTGTGTTCCTTTTCATCAATGTCAGTCTCCTGCACTACAATGTATGATCCAGTAGTACAGGAAATAAGTTATGTCTTGCTTAGCCTTGAATTCCCAGTGGCAAGTCCCACTACTGTTTCAGTATGTACCTATTGCATTATTAATTGAATTATTTATTAAATTATTAATTATGTCTTTAATTAATTAATATTGAGGTAGACCAGCAGAGGGGTTAAGAGCTCTGCTTCCCCAAGCAAACCACCAGAATCCATTTCTGGCTCTACCACTTACTCGTTGTGCAAGGTTGGTCAAGTTGCCACCTTCCCCAACATCCCCTCTCCAAGACTGAGTAGTTTGCATGGAAACTCAGTGAGACAAAAGACAACCTCCTTGTAGCAACTAGGTAAACAAAACCCAGTCTTTACCGCATACCAAGAATACTCTTCTTTTTAAATGCCCTTAGTAGGGGCACCTGCGTGGCTCAGTCGTTAAGTGTCTACCTTGGCTTAGGTCATGATCCCAGGGTCCTGGGATCGAGCCCCACATCGGGCTCCCTGCTTGGCGGGAAGCCTGCTTCTCCCTCTCCCAATCCCCCTGCTTGTGTTCCCTCTCTCACTGTGTCTCTCTGTCAAATAAATAAAATCTTTTAAATAAATAAATAAATAAAATAAAAATAAATGCCCTTAGTAAACATTATCTCACTGTAGAGGATATTATTTTTAAAAAAATAGGAAGAAAGAAAAAGCAGAGTCACAGATGGCTGTGTTTTGCTAGCAAATAACAATTCGACAATACCTCATGAGGACAATGTCGACTCACACCCATTTCCAGTACAGGTACACTGGCTTCCCACCGAGTCCCTTTCCTCCGGAGCCCCAGCCCTCCTGCAGCCTACCAGCTGCCAAGGCTTCTCCTCCAAGAGAAATACAGCCAGGAGCCAGGCCCCGAACCCCATGTGCAGAGCACAAGGCTGGGCAGTGCCCCTCTCCTGCAAGCAATCAGCACAGGCCCTTAAGCATGAGATTTAATTGCTTGTTCATTATTTTAGCTCACAGGGACTACAAGGAAGCATGGCATTTCTGCGCACGCCATCCACAGAACCCTGGGAGCCGTCAAGATTAAAAAAACAACAGCCAGGACAAAGGGGCCTGTCTTGAACTGAACGGCTTCAGGTGCGCGTGACTCAGTGAGAGGGCCCAGTCGAAAAACGTAGCAGCCCCTTGCTGTTTGCTGTGCCCTTTCCAATTCTATTTGAGCAGGGAGGAGAGTGCCACAAAGAGATGAGAATTTGAACTCACAGCCCCCGAGTGCACCAATGTCCCTTTTCTGCCTGATTGTATACTTAAAGTGCCTCTAAAGTCAATAACTTCCCATGGTTTCACAGCAAAGCCAAGAGATTAAAAAAGAGACATTGTCCTTTTGAAGATGTGGAAAGTAATAAGTGAGCAGGCTGAATCCTCTTTGGGTTTAAAAGCCGGTGCAGTGCTAGCAGTTCTGCTTTAAGGTGTCAAAATTGCCTTAAATCTTTCACTTTGTTATACCCTACTGCTACACAGATGTAATAGACCCAGACTGACTATCTCAAACAATTTGGAGATCATTTTTTTCTCTCTAGAAACTTTGTTGAAATATATATATTAGCACAGACTTTTTTTCTTAACATTTTCTGTTTAAAAAATACTTTTTTTTTCAGATGCTTCTTCAGAGTTCAGGGTAACCAAGCAGTAGCTCGCTTAAAAAAAATAATAAAATAAAATAAAATCATATTCTATCAGGTTTGGAGCACAAAGGTTACAGCTGGTTTTCCTCCCCCATTTTATTTCCTCCATTGGATCAGATTTGACCTCGTCTCTCTAAAGGCAGAAAACTTCATCAAAGGCAGGAGGGCTATTTTAAGTGATGAAAAAGATTCTGAATGAAGGATTATGCCTTTGATGAAGCCTGAAAGAAATGCAGTGCTTAGGAAGTGGATAAAAGTCAATAGCAACCATTCTTTGCTTTGGATGAAACCTTGAAGGTGCACTTTCCCCCAGTGATCTTCAAAATTAAAAAAATAAAAATAAAAACAAACAGGGACCGGTGACTTTCCAGTTCTCTGGCATCTGCGCGTCCGCGTGAGAGGAAATAGTGAATTCCAGAGGGTCCCTGCCACATGCCAAGCTCCGTGATGGATTGAGCGTCCTATAACTCACTGCACCAGGAGAACCATGAGTAACTAGGCTCTGGGTGCGGGGAGAGAAGCCCCCTCATCTCAACAAAGAAGGAAGATCCTGGACATGCAGACACAAGCAGCCGTGAAAACTCGCTCTGCAGGAGCAAAGATGGAGAGAAGTCATCTAGAAAGAAGGCTTTGAAAAGATGCTCCAAAGGCGCCATTTCTCCCTCCTCTCTTTCCACGTTTCCCCTGCAGCCCCCTTTCCCTCCACCGGGCTCCTGCTTTGACTCTCTGGCTGGGGCCGGACACACACATTTCCCAAAAGCAGGTGAAAAGAAAAGCAAGGGCCTCAAACTCTATCCCATCCAACTCATTCTTCGGTGGCAGAGAGACAGAACGGCCTTCGGTGTCAGCCTGTCTCGTGTCTGTCGGACTGTGAACTCTTTAAGCAGTTAGACTAAACGTTCTCCACAGCGAGATGCCCCTCATGCTTCAGTTAGGTGCTTGCGGGTGAATATTACCTGGCGGGGGGGGCGGGGGGGGGGAATCATCACATAGTGAATCCGGTTTATGAATCTCCAGTCAGAAGAGCCGAGGTGTGCGCCCGGAAGTGCCTGAGCGTCCTCACCGTCAGCCCCCAGCCCGGCTGTAGGTCTTCGCTCGATGCTGTCGTTATCGCTGGGGTGTTCCTTGCTTCTGCTCGGATGGCCTAACCCGGCTGCAATCATTTTCTGAGCAGCCCCAAGTCACCCTGCCTGGCTCTGCACCGCCGGCACTGCTTCAGAAGGCAGGCTCACCGGAGAGAGCAATTCCTTAATGGAAAGAATTTGTTATCAGTTTAGGCCACAAGCCTGCGTCTTTGAAACAGCATGACTCACATGTTTTAGCACTCAGAGAATTAAGGTTTCGCATCCCTTGGTTTTATGTGAAGAGTCTTACTCTCTTGGGGATGGCGGGTTTAAATGGCGCCATCTCGCGAGTCATTCCTGCGGTATTTTCCAGCACCTACTATGTGCAAGAAGGAGCGGGAAGCATGCAGATTAAATTTTTAATAAGCAACTATCTCCAAGGAGGTTAGCTAGCGGATCAATCGTAGAATCAGAAGAGTTAGAGAAAGTTTTGAAGGTTTAATGCAATCCGAGTGCTCTATTTTTACAGAGGAGGAAATAAGCCCCTGGACTATTATTCCATAACTTCTCAAATAAAAGGAGAGGTCATTCTCAGACCCAGATCTTGTGACTAAA
The DNA here is from genome assembly GCF_009762305.2 of Zalophus californianus. Taxonomy (NCBI): domain Eukaryota; kingdom Metazoa; phylum Chordata; class Mammalia; order Carnivora; family Otariidae; genus Zalophus; species Zalophus californianus. Next base: position 11,481,491 of record NC_045601.1, on the reverse strand, counting down.
ATAAGGCCGGCCAGTCCTTTTGCTGTTTCCTGACAGTCACGGGGCTCCCACGTCACCAGATCACAGAGGCCTGCGTGGTTTGCAAAGCTGGTGCTGCGGTGGCCAGTCAGAGGCAGCCACCAGCCCCTGAGAGGCGACCCTGCAGTCAGCACATGCGCGCACGCGAGCACACTCATGTAGCCCTCGCCGTCCGTGTTTGCCGGAAGGGTTCCTCTCCCAGATCCGCGGGAAAGAAATCTGGTGCAGAGCGTTCAGGCGCCCTGCTCCAGGTTAACAGGCCGTGAATTAAGGACTATAACCAGCGTGCGCACGTAGGGGGCCATTTTGTGCCCCCCACACTTAAGCAGCCTCGTTTTGCATCTCCTTCCCTTGTTCTCTTTGTCACCATCTCCACATATTTCCAGTACGCTCGTTTGCACCAAATCATGAAACCAAGGAATTTTAGAGATGAATTTCTTTTAGAGACCAACTAGCCCAGACCTCTCATTTTATAGGTGAGGGAACTGGCCCAGCGACTTGTCCGGGTCACCTCCCTAGAGTTGAACACACTCCAGAGAGTGCACATTGCGTGAGAAACAAGATGAGCTCCTTCCCCTCCTGCAGACACCAGCTCATCCATGGATTGATATAACGTGGTGTCAGCCTGGTTTCCCTAAGCCTCAACAGCCAGCAGATGTTAATATGGTCACATTGTCAAGAAAAATAAGTGTAATTCCGTAAAATACATGGATAAGACATGCATACATATTCGTCTGGGTCACACGTGTTCATGAGCCACCCACCTTCTCAAAGTCTTCACCTCCTTACCCTGGAGTCTTACTGGCTGTCTCAACCCTGCCCGCCCCTTGTTGGTGCTCACTACCCCAGATGTCACTTGAAGATAGCCCTCGCTCATGACCACAGCTGCTCAGACTCTCCCTCACAGTGTTGCTGCTCATGGGGAGAGCTCTCTCTCCAACTCTACTGGTGTCTTCCTTGTCTGAATTGGATGTTCCTGGTCTTTAAGGAACAAAAGCTGGGATCCATGCTTGAGAAGACCTCTCCATCTACCTCCAGGTACCATTTGTCTATCAGGCACTAACACTGTTTGTATCTTTGTGCATCATAAAGTCTCTGATAAAAACAGCCCCTTAAACCATAGTCTGAAAAATAAATCCATTGGGCTGTGATAGAAACCAGTCACAGACATAGAAATCCTCCCCCTCGCTCTTGACCCAGGTATCCTTAGCTAAACTGGCTCACAACATCTCCAGGAAATCAGCTTTAGTGGAGCTCCCACGAAGCTATGGGGCAGGTTTGAAGAGATCTAAAGCCAGGTTAGGCATCAGCTAGAACCCCCACTATGTACATATCACTAGATCTAACTTGACTTGTCTTCAACTTTATAAATTATGCAACAGGAGTAAGAGCATAGTTCAACAAACCTTTTCCAAGAACGTTCTGGGTATTTTCTGTCTCCTGGAAATTATAGGTAAAAGAGCATGTCATATGAACAAGTAAAATTCAAGTTGTTTTTGTTTTTGTTTTTGTTTTTTACTTTTTTAAAAAAATTTTATTTAAATTCCAGTTAGTTAATATACGGTGTACTATTAGTTTCAGGTGTAAAACTCAACACCCAAAAAGCAAATAATCCATGGCACCTCAGGCAGGAGTGGCTCCATCTTGGGCCTAGAAATTTATTTCAACACTAGCTGCATGGCTTTGGGCCAATTAGTTAACATCTCTGTACATCAGTTTCTTCATCTGAGAAATAGCAAGCCGTTCCTGGGACCTCTGCAAGAGCCGCCTGAGATAATGTGTGTCAGAAATGTAGCAAAGGACTGGACATTAAGAGTAAGCTGCTGGCAAATTTTAGGTGTTAGCATTACTGTTTTGTGGCCACCATCACTATCACTCAAGTATTAGGAAATTTCGGGGAAAGAGAGATCACTGAATGCCAGAAATACAGAAAACTTTACAATTGCACATGGGTCCTGGAGTTAGAGAGGCCTGTATTTAAATCTCTATTTGACTACCTAGACAAATTTACCTAAGAAACTCAAACCCCTGAAACTCAGTTTCTTCACCTGTAAAATGGGAACAGTAATACTTCCTATGTGTGTTTATTACGTTTTTCTCTAAGGAAAACAAAGTTATTGAACTGCCCAATAAGAAGTATACTCTGTGGGCAGGAAACAACCCCGTTTTTATTGCATGCCTCCATTTATTTATACACCTATGAGAGAAAGATGTATGTATGGTACCAAAACCACAGATAAAACATATATATCATCCTTATTGCAGTCCTTGGCCTTAGTAGACCCTCAGTCAGCAAAAGCCAGTATTAAGAATAAAGATGACTAGGGCGCCTGGGTGGCTCAGATGGTTAAGCGTCTGCCTTCGGCTCAGGTCATGGTCCCAGGGTCCTGGGATCGAGTCCCACATCGGGCTCCCTGCTCCTTGGGAGCCTGCTTCTCCCTCTGCCTCTCTATCTCTCTCTCTCTCTGTGTCTCTCATGAATAAATAAATAAAATCTTTAAAAAAAAAAAAAAGAAAGATGACTAAATACAAGTATGACCTCAAAGAAGGAGCACAAATAGATGGTAAATTAAGTGGAGAGGATAATGCAGGGCAAGGGGACAGCATGAGAATCAGCACAGGAGGATTAAGCATATCAGATATGGGAGGAATTCAGGAGAAGGGCCTGAATGATGAGAGGGATTCTTGGGGGAACAGTGACAGGTAAGATCAGGTAAAGAAACAAGACACTGAAACACCAGGATGCAGGCTGAGGCACTAAGAGGAGGCAGCCATTGTGGGTCCAGAAGCAGAGAGGAGCTTGATGAAATCAGAGTCTGAAGGACCAGCCGGGTCATAATTTGCTCAGCGGATGGAGCAAGGGGACACTTTAGGTGCAGTCTTCGACACCTAGGGATAGTAGATTATTAAAATTCCGAACACTTCCAGCATGTACAGCTCCACTCTCCATTTCCAAACTAGTTGGATTTCACATAGATACCCACTTCCCCCATTACTACCCGTCACTATTCCAAGACTCAGGCGATTTGTATGTATGGATTCCATAAGGATTCTAGTCACTCACCTTCTACTGATTTTTAGCTTAAAACACAGTAGAAAATTATTGACATTATTTCCTTGAAAATCCTTCCCTGCCTGTACATGTCTATGTCAATAATTGTCATGTTGGCAATTGGAAATGGGCCTTTGGCAGCTTGCCTAGGAATGTCAAATAGTCTCCATTAGGTTTGAAAGCTCTGAGTTTCAGTAATGGGTTGATACTCTACCTGATATGATTGTACAAAATTACATAATTGATTTCTGGGACACTGCACCACACAAATTTTATAGGTTTCTTTTATTTTGTGCCTCAAAAGGCAAGTGTGCTTACGTTCATTTTCCTGAGTAAGAGGATTTCAAGTCTTGCTCCTGGCTGGTCCAGATTAAACTCAGGTATTTTATAAGGCTCTACACCTTTTTTCTCAGTTATTTTACACATCAAAGCCTGTGATTTTCCATTTGCTTCTAGGAGTTGGAAACTAAAAAGTGGGTCTGAAACCAACTGTAGTTGCACAAAATATATCATTCCTAGAGCAAAAGAAGTAATGAATACTTCTTAATTGTCGCAGTATTTTTATGGTCTTCTTCAGCTTTACTATTGTTACAAATGTAGTATTTTTTACATATTTTTACAACATATATGGTTAGTGCAGGCATTCTCTTCTTTAAAAAACCAGGTATTTCTAACCTCAAGAAAGCCTACGGTCAGGGAACAATGACAAGGTAAGAAAGAATGGGCTTCCATGCAATCTATTCTCTCTGTGTCGATGGATTCAAGGACTAATGGGGCTCCCTTTCAGTCATGACTACACTGTCTGGGCCAAAGCATAGAGGAAAAGCTGAACTGGCCACATTCGATGACACTGGGTAATTGTCCCTAATATTTAAACAATGCCATGACAAATCCAATGCTGAGAGGGGAAAAAAGGAGGCATCAGACTGAGTAGGAGCTGGGGGCACCATGAATGCATTTCAAAAGCAACATCTTATATGAAGAGGGAGAGAAATATTATGAAATGCAGAAGGCATATAATAAGAATAATGAAATTCCTAAAGCATATTGAAAGGCAAGAGGAATTGAATTCAGAAATGAAACTTCTGAATGAAAATTATTTCATTTGTTTAATTAAGCTCATGAGCTGAATGCTGAACTGAGCCACAATTAACCTATATTCAAGTATCCTGATTTTCAGGCATGATTTTCATACTGAAGGATTTAAGAAAACTCCTTTCTTCTCCTTGAGAAATGCATTCATTTTAGACAGAACTTCTCAAAATTGCCATCAACAGACAATCCCCAAAATTATTTCCAAGGAAGAAAAGTGACAACATGGAAAATACTGCATAATCAGAACCTAATATTATACCTTATTATGTAACATACCCACATGCACACAGGAATCTCTTACCAAAGGTGTAATACAATCTTCACTCTGGTATTGAAGGGAATCTTGATATGATCATCCCCCAAACCCCATAACAGATATGGTTTTACTATTCGCAATTGTGACATTACCAGAAGTGTCACATTATTTTTTTTAATGAAAATCAATTGAAATTAAGTTTCCCTTGAGACTTTCACAACTTGCTCAGAAATACTTGGGACATACACTGAGATGTTCTAAAACCAATGTTCATTCACTTTTCATGCTCACTCATCATTCAATGCTTATTTTGGTCAATATGAATAGATTGACTATTCTATGCTGGACACAGTTGGGTAGGCGATAAGGATGCACGAATTACAAACTCCTAAGAGTTGCCACTAGCATGGAGCAGAGAAACAAATACCACTCATTTGTTCTTAAAGGCAAGAAAGATCTCCAACAAACCTCTCAATAAATTTTAAATAGATAAAAGATAATAGAGAAACAAAAATCATCAGAAGAATTCAGCTCTTAGCCAAAGACCAAGTCACCTCTGTTTTACCCAATTTCATAAACTTTAGAAAAGAAATTCTTCTTAAAAGACTACGGTTTGAGTAATTTTTCAATTTGGTTTGAGATGAAAGGTCTTTCCTTGATATATTTGCGTAGGATGGCCATTTTTGTTTTATCAGATATTTTTGCTTTCTTTGGCAGGTGTTTGAAATTCAAATGTAGTTTTGACAGTTGAATCCCTGCAGTAGCTAATAGTTCTCAACCACACCCAGTTCTCTTGTCATTCTGGGCACACAAAAGACCTAACTTCCTAACCTCCTCGTGGGGTGCTGAGGAAGTGGAGGGTCTATGCCTGGACCAATGTGGTGACACCTCCCTGCAGGAGCATTTAACTGTGCTGGACGGGCTCAGCATTCCCTTTTCAAAATGATTCTCTTCAGTGACTGATCTTTCAGCTTGGGTCCTGGAGAGAGAACAGCATGGAGCAGAGCTCCCACCTGACCTTGCAAGACATAACCTTTTGTCATAATAAGCCATTGAAATTCCAGGGCTATTTGTTACAATGGCATAACTAAGCCTATCCTGATGTATACCTTCTTTTACCTTCACTCAAAATTTTCTTGGGTTTTCTATCTGAGAAATTGAGAATTAGAATTAGAAAATGAGAATTACAAAATGAAATCAACCACTGGGTTTGCGAGCCTTTGCAGATGTGAAAACTTTTTTTTGTTTCAAAGAGAGATGATTCCTCAGATCCAGAGCATATGGAGTTATAACCATTATCCTACAAGGAAAGGGAAGATTTTCTTTTCTCCTTCTTAGAGTGGTTAATTCTCTCCAGCGCTTCTAGGCAGACAGCTCAGACTGGATGAGGTTGGATCATGCGATAGGCCTGGAAGGAGGAACACAAAGGGGTGCTTTCAGGTTCTGAGGACCCAACACCAGGTATGATGGATGGGCCAGCTCACAAGCTACATCTCCCAAAAACCTTTAGGTTGATTGCTTATAGTAGTGCCGGGTACTGGACCTTCTTTCCACTATGAAAGTCTCCAATTTCCTTCCTTCTGTCTTCTGACTCACCATAGACACTTACATTGGACAGACTTTTCCTCAAATACACCTGTTCTTCCAGCCTTTTGAGTCCCCTCAGTCATCCTGTGCCAAATACAGACCCACACTGCTGAGTTCTAGCTGTGCAGCAGCTCACCTTGCATGGATTTCTCAACACACTAACAGAAGGAGGCTCGAATTCAAGACAGCTGGATGCTGCACACCCCCAAAACACCTCACTCATGACTCCCCTGTCGGGCAGGGTTGAAAACCACAGTTGCATAAACCTCTTTCCTCTCCGATCACTAGGGAAATAAACAACTAATAATAATAATTAGTTGTTTATTATATTATTATATAACATTATGTATTATGTATAATATTTATTATTATTATGGAGGATATACAAGCAACTTCTGAGCACTAAACTCATTCAATTCTCAGACCAATCCTATGAACTAAGTACTGATATTATTCTCATTTTATAAACATATCCCATGCCCCATAGGAGTAAGTGGCAGAACCATAACTGGAAGCTGAGTCCATCGAACTCTGAAGGCCCTCTTTCCCAAAAGAGAATCCAAACTCCCCACTTTAAACTTAATTTCTTTGTTTTCTGTTAAAACACAGCCACACCCAGGAGAGGTATCACACTAGGAAAGTGTGCCCTATTCTCTCAGCAGAGACTGGCCCGACGCTTACTTATCTTACTTCTGAACGAGAACATGGGGAGACCACACTCCTGCCCCCCCCCCCCTTGAACATAGGTTGGGCCTATAAGACCAGGTTCTGGCCACTGGACCGTGAGCCCTGTCCAGGCCTGGCCAGGAAACACCTTGCAGTCTTGTCCACACTGGTTCTGCCCCTTCTTCTGCAGCCACGGAGGCCACATATTCAAGATGGTGGTATCTGGGGCTAGGAGGGGCAGCTATCTCTTCGATTAGCTTCCCAGGAGCATGCCCAACCTGTACCAACCTGTGACAGGAACAAGGAATAAAGCTTGATTTTGTTAAGCCACTAAGATTTCGAGGTTGCTCTTTGAGCAGCTTGTGTTCCTTATCATGATAAATATACTTTCCTGTGATAATAATAGGGAAAAACCCATGAATGACTTACTTATAGTTCAATTTCTCAAATTCAGCACAAGTATTTCAAATCTCAGCCTCACCAAGATGTATAAGTTTAGCAACCACTGAGCCAAGACTCTCAATTAACTAGCCAAAACAAACAATCCAACAAAAACCCACAATATATCCAAGGACCCTCACCCCCAATGAACTGTTTGTTCTGGATTATTTATAAGATAATCTGCTTATTCATGTCATCTGATCTTACCTGGCTACTTTGAGTTCTATCCTAGAGAATCATTTTGGAAAATCTCCTTTTGAAATTCTCCTAAAACCACCACATGTGTGAGTGGGTGAGTCATGCCCGTTTATTTCAGCTGCTCACGGGAGACAGAGGTTGAAGATGCTGTTCCAGTTAATCAATTACAACCCATATGGGGCTGTTTTAATTAGTGCTTCAAGATGCACCTGGAAATAATTACCTCTCGTAGGTAACAACAGCAAGACTGTTGAAAGGGTTACTGGACTGTTGCAAATGGCACATTCATTGTGTATCACCTGAGGTTCTCAGGTGTCCCACAAGCAAGGGCCAGTAGCATATTCCAAAAGCAAATAAATGATTATTTTGTTGTTGTTGTTGTTCTCTTCATTCTAGGAATCACTGTATAAAAGTCGGGTTACCAGAGCATGGCGGTCAGTGAGACTAAGATTCATACTGGGTGATGGCTGAGGATATTCCATACGCACAGGATAAATCTGTCATACAGATGTTCATCCACGTGAAATATTTTTAAAGAAAGTTTGGCAAAATGCAAGGCTGGGATGTGACAGCTCTATGACAGATCTATCAAATAAAAAAGATAACAGTGGAAACTCTACATCACTTATGGCACAAAAATTAGCAACGGGCTGAGTGATCTGAAGACTCAATTCAGGGTTTAATGATCTCATATTTTTAAGTTATTGTGCGAATATTGAGATTTATTTTTTTCTCTCATAATAGGGTACCCAGAGACAGAGGGAGAAAAACCTTCCAATAAGAGTACTTGAAAATAAAGAATGACATTTCAACCTGGATGAATTGCACATGCAGAAGTATGCCAGAAACTAGGAGAACACAACTGTATATACAGCTGGTGCTGTTCCAGTGACATCTCATCTTAGGAACTTTTTAAAATAACCCAGTAAGGATGCTTATATGCAGGATTCCCTTATTTAAAAGATGGTACTTTGCGGGGGGCGCCTGGGAGGCTCAGTCAGTTAAGTGTCTGACTCTTGGTTTCAGCTCAGGTCTTGATCTCAGGGTCATGAGATCGAGCCCCGAGTTGGGCTCTTCACTGGGCATGCAGCCTGTTTAGTATTCTCTCTCTCTCCCTCCCCCCTGCCCCGCCCCCTGAGCTTGCATGCTCTCTGTCTCTCTCTCTCTCTCTCTCAAGGAAAATAAAGAAAATATCCTACTCTAAATAAATCTAATTAAAAAAAAAAGATGGTACTTTGGTTAGAAAGGTCCTTTCTCAAAGAGTGCTCCAAGGATTCTATAAAAGAGAGTTGCCTTGGATGTCACATAAAAATCAGATTCCTTAGCCTCATCCCAGATCTAACAGGGCCTTGGCACAAAAGATTTTTAACAATCGCCAGGTGACTCTGAGAACCCCTGGGAGAGACAGATCACTTGTGAGAAATCAAGTAGGAGAAGCATAATGCATCACAGACAGAAAGCATTTTCCCACATGAGAACCCAGAGAAATTAAACTCCAACAGAAGCGATATTTTTTTAAAAATTGAGATTTTAAAGATCGGAATAAATAGGAAGTCATTAAATGTGTCTATCTAAATAAAACAGATAGATGAAAGGGTATTATGAGAAAATCATTCTGCTTCCAATAGAGATAAATTTGATGTTTAACTCTTATACTCTACTAAATAGAAATAAAGATCTTAAAATTTATATAGGTAATAACTAGAGAGATAGACAGATATTACAGTTCCCACTGTGATTAGCAAACAGCTTAAGAGAATACATTTTATTCTTTATTTTATATTATTCCCACTGTTAGCTTCCTTCTGTTTTTAACAACAAAGGCTCCATACCAGTCAAAGGGGAAAGGTTTTGAAGTAGCTATTAGAGAGACAGTTTTTCCCAAAAAACAGCCAGCACAATTCATCCTTCACATATCAGAACTGCTCAGTGGGAGGTTAAATTCTGTAGAGCTGTTTGGTCAAGATTTAATATTACAACTTTCCATTTATAGCTCGGCGTCCCAACCTACTACATTCAAGGTACTGGGTACCCAGTCCCTCCATCATTGTCCAAAATCTGGTGCCAAGTGCCACTGGAAATAGATGTCACTTGAGCAATGAAAACCATATTTTCAAAGGAAAAAGATGAGCTGCCTCGCACTTTTTAGACCACAGGGAAGTTTCAATACATCCGAACAAGAGTGTTAAGTATAAGTGCAAGGCAGAAACCCACAAATGAAAATACTGTAGGAAACTTGGTTATCTGTACAGGGAACAGATTTCAGCAGCTCAAGACAGTTCATGATGACAACTGTCACAATGCCAAAATGTCTCTTTGACATTCTACTGTGCAGTTGAGAGAAACATATAAAACACATTAGTATAGAAATGAGCATATGGTGGGGCACCTGGGTGGCTCAGTCAGTTGAGCGTCCGAGTCTTGGTTTCAGGTCAAGTCATGACCTCAGGGTCCTGAGATCAAGCCCCATGTCAGGCTCCATGCCCACTGCAGAGTCTTTTTCAGATTCTCTTCCTCTGCCCCTCCTCCCACTTACGCTCTCTTTAATAAATCTTAAATAATAAATAAATCTTTAAATATAAATAAATAAATCTAAAATAAATAAATAAATCTCTCTAAATAAAGAAATCAATCTTAAAAATAAATGAGCATACGGTACCCATATGAAAGTGACCAAAAAAAAAAAAAAAGAGAGAGAGAGAGAGAGGAAGAAAGAAACCGTATCATCTAGCTGTAAGTACATGAGGGCAGGCACATCGATTTTTGCTCTTCATGGAATCCCCAGTGCCTTGTACACTCCTTGACTCTTGTAGGTATACATACCTACATACATACAATTTGAAATGATAGAAAATGAAAGATCAGTACAAATAAAATGGTTTTTCCTGAAACTGTCAAAAGAAATTCCAAGATATAACCTGTCTTCCCACTGAGTCTTGTCAAGTTACTTCCTAAATATCTCAAAATTTTCTACCTTTCCCCACCTCTGCCCCACTGACCTTAATCTCAACCACCATCAGCTCTTCCCTAGATAACTACGAGAAAATTTTAAAGGCATTCCCTGCATTGACTTGAGCCCATCTTCAATCTTCTGTTCACATTTCAACCACCACAGTCATCTTTAAAATGTAAATCATACTCATACACACACACACACACACACACACACACACACACACACACACACACACTGCACAAGCCGGATTAAACCATTTCAATGATTCTCATTGGTCTTAGAATCAAAAAGAAAATTCTTAATGTCGCTACCAAGATGACCTGGCTCCTATCCATCTCCATATGGTCATCCCATAGCATGCTCTGGCCACCCAGACTGCCCTCGGTTCTTCTAATATGCCATGCCCTCCAACACAGGACTTTGGCACTTGTTTATTCCCCTCCACCCTTCCTTTGCCTTCCATTTTTTGTGTAATAACAATGCTTTCAGATCTCAGCCCCCATATGTCTCCCTCGAGGAAGCCTTTGTCGGCATCCATGTCTCGATCACATCCTCTACACTCATTCTCAAATCACCATGGACCTCTTCCTTATGGCACTTATGAGAGTCATTATTTTATGTTCACGTATGTGATTCTTCAATTAATATCTATCTTCTTTACTCTAGTGAATGCTCTATGAAGGCAAGGATTCTATCTTTGAATTGTACTCCCCAGTGTATCACCATCATCTAGCAAAGTATTTGGCATTATAGTAGGTTCTCAATAAATAGTTATTAAATCCATAAATTAATTAGGGGACCAAGGATTCAAAAGTATCCCTTCTATCCGTCAGTTCCTCATTCCTAGCCCCAGGTCTGTTTTAGTTGTTGTTTGTAAACCATGGAAGGTTTCCTTTTACTTGTCTGACCAATGCATATTTAAATAATTTCACCAAGTTAGTAATGATGTACAAAAAGACAGATCCAGACATCCGTTGGAACCAGAAGTCCAAAGTATTTCCTAGCAAAGGGATCAGATTAAGGAATTTACAATAACCACATCCACAACGTTTTTAGGTCCCTAGGAAGCTTCTTGCTTCTGTCATGGCTCTCATGGAATCTGATTCCATCAAGTTCAGAAAACAAAGTGTGGCATTACAAGTCAGATAGCAGGATATCAATGGAAACAACTGGTATTTTCATGGGGTTATAACAAGAAAACTCATTGCTGAGACCCAGCTAACCAGCTGAAAGCTCACATGCACAGAAAGTTTCCAAAGGTTGTTTTTTTTTCTCTTTTTTTTAATAAAGTGTCCTTTCTTTGTGTCCTGATCCCAACCACATGATATTCACTAGATTATTTTGATCCATTAGCAAGTACCTCTGCAGATATTTTTTAACTTCCAAAAATCCACCAAAATATTTATCTTTAATAAATAATACAGGTTAACATATATATGTATCCACACACAGAGGAATTGGGAGTTTGCTTTGTACAACAACTTTAAAAGATAAATAAGTTGGTGTCATTATTATCACAATTATATACGTGAGAAAACCAAAGGTTCAGCTGTCTAGCTGCTAAGTGGTTCAAGTGGGAGTCAGATTTATGTCAATTTCCCATGACCACCACCATCCTCACCTCCCCATGAAAAAGGAAAAAAAAAAAGGTGCCGATCAGCTTTTCCAATATGGTATATTAAATATTTTAGACCCAATCTAACATGTATAAAAGTGATCAATTTCACACCACCCAGCTTTTTCCGTTTAGGATATTTTTCATAAAATTTTCCTGGAAAAGTCTTTAAGTAAAGTATAGAATTTTATTCCACACTGAGACAAAGGATAAAATGTCTTCAGAGTTCTAAGCACGTTCCTTGCTATTTCGCTCACACAGAGGTCTGCTCTTAATTTTTTTTTTTCTGTTTCATTCAAAAAGCAATTCCACTACCAACCTGAGGTTAGCTACATTAATCTAATGTCAACTCCATTATTGTTAATTATTTTATGGTAGCTATATTTTAACAGAAGGGGTACAAAGATCCCTCATGTCATTTGATAGCCCACCAAGAATTATATTGAAATAACTACATTGATTTCCAGATCTCAGCAAGCAACTAGGACATAATTAAACTTTTATCTCTGCAAATTTTGCTGTCTTTTTTTTTAACCTGGTTACCTATTGTTCAGTAGACTAATCTTATTTTGCTTCTCAGGTGGGCCTAAAATTTCATTCAATGCTTAAGAAATAAATTAAAATGAAAGACATGTAATATCTGGACATTTCTCAAATAAGAATTTCCATTGGCATATTTTCTCTGGGTTCATTTTTTCCCCGTTTCTTATTTGACTTTAATAAAGCTATACTCTATTGAAGTTAAATAAAAGCATTCCTCTGAGCACTTGGAGTTAAATTAAAATAGCTATAAATCTGAAGAAGCAGCCATTTAAAGATTCTACTTGACCTACCTTAGAAGAAATAACCTGTAGCTATAGAAAGAGTAGGTTCTACTGGGACCTGCTCTGCAAAATCAGCTCTGAGTTCCCAGGTCTCTCCCTCCTGGAGTACATCTGTCATCTCTCTTTGCTCCCTCCTCACCCCAAACAGTAGGCCTTAAACTTTATGAGATGGAAACTCTCTAGACTTCTGGAAATTTTTTCTTCCATTAAAATAAATAATAATAATAATAATAATAATAATAATAATAAAAAGCAAGTGAAGGAGCATCATGGTGAAGCAGAAAGACGGAAAAAACCCCACCAGACTGAAAATACACTTGAATTCATAATCCCCTTACTTATCTATGTCACACTGGAGAAACCACTTTGTGCTCTGTGACTCCGCTTTCTCCTCTGAAAATCAAAGGAGGTAGATGTGAGGTAGGTTCAGGACGGGGCACTCACTGCCCATGAAAAATGTGCCAAAAATTAAAATTTATGCAAAAAATTCACGAGGAACAAAATATCAAATGCTTAAATAAAAACAGGCTGAATGTTACTGATTTTCCTGGTCTTGACACAGTTCTGTTCCTGACCAGATCCTCTCTAAATACCATCTACCTCGAACATTCTGTGATTGGGCTTCTAGTCTCCATAGGGACATGGCTACCTTCCAGCCCCTGAGACCTGGACAGGGAGGTTCAGCCAGTACAGCCCCTTAGGAGCATTTCAGGGCGACTGGTGAGAGTGTCTGGCGCCTTCCTTCTAATTCTCCTCCCGTTGTTCCAGGGAGACGGTGACTTCATGTGGCTTCACATCAGGACTCTGCAGTGTGATCAAGATTGAAATCATAATCTCATTTCCCTAAGAGCTTTGGGAAGGCATAGACTTCCAGCAAGCTGCCTCGGGGCGCCACCTGGCACCCTGACTTGCACTGACTTGATTAAGCTTCAGCTTCAGACTGAAGAACGCATGGGGGCTGCTTCCAAAAATTCTGGAAGGCTGTCCTCTCCCTACCCTTGTCCATCCAGGCTCAACAGGGCATTCCCATGCACTGCTCTGCGAAGGATGACATAGCATGGAAGGAGAATGAAGCAAAAGCAAGTCCGGACCTTTGATGGCAAAGCTTCTGATTCCCCAGAGTAGAGCAAAGGTCCCACTTTTGGTCCTGAGCCCTGCTGGGGGGAGGGAGGTATAAAATGCCAGGATGGGGACCACTGTGACAAGACTAAATCAAGTAAAGCAACTTCATAGAGAGCCCCCAAGCCCCAGAGGGCATGAGAAAGTGGTACGAAGTCTTAGAATACCTCAAAGGCTGGCAAGGGAGCCATAAAATGACCTCCCTGCTCCTGTAAGTGCAAGGGGGCTCAGATCTGGAAACGCTGTTATTTGCAAACATAGAGCAGGCTGTATCCCCTTCCCAAGGAAGTTAGTGGCCCACACTCTCTTTCTCCCCCAGGTGCTCTCCTTAAAACACTCTCTACCCAGCACAGTACAAAACAGGAGCTCTCCATTTATGTGTTGGAGGCTTGTCTAGATGAAGGTGAGAATCTGAAAGTCCTATCAAGGATGCTGAGCTCTGACCGTGCCTCTTCTCCAGTGCAGGCTGTTCTCCAACAGAGGCCAGTTTCATAAATCTGAAGATGTCACTTTTTTTCTGAAACTATAGTTACTTCAATAATTTGATCTGCTCCCTCTATTGCTCCAGTATTGCTCATGCCTTGTGATTTATAAGGGCTTCAATATTCTTCTTTCATATTTAAAAACCCTTATGCAAATTCTGCCAGGGGCACAGCAAACTGAAGTTTTTGCATTAATGCTTCGTATTATTCACATACAAAAATTCCATTTAAATCTCATTAAGCTTGTGACATAAATCCAAACAAACTAGAAAATGCCCCGTTAAGGTGGAAAAGTGACATATGTCTTCCAGTCCCGTGGCAGAACAGTGCCGAATGAAAAAAATGATAAAAGTGCTCCCCATTTGGGACAATATACCAGTGGACACATATGTTACTTTTCTGCCTCTTAACTGCTCACAGCCTTCCTGCCTTTATCTCAATAGCATTTAAATGAAGTATTTGTCAGCAACTATTTCTGGTAATGTGACGCATGTGATTCAGTAAGGCGGAGTTTCTGGAAACATAACAGTATCCTGGGAAAATCATAAAAAGTCTGTCTGCTAACGGCATTTTTTTTGATTTCCCTCTAGGCATTTCTTGGGGTTCATGATATGATTTATCTGTCATGTAGTATTAACAATATACCTTTCAAGGACTTAAGGATGCGTGGGGCCCCTGAGTTGCCTGCCTCAACCTGCCAAATGCTGAACGTCCTTCCTTCGCGTTGCCTTGCCTCATCTCTAACCAGTTTTTCCTTGAAAACAATTATAATAATATCAGCAGTTTACAGAGACTTTACAATTACTATTGTAATCAGCTTTGGCCCTTAGGGATTGCAAATCTGAGTTTATCTCCCCTCTTGATGTAAATAAACACAAGTTCAGACCAGTACTTTGAATGACACTTACAGTATCATAATCATTTATGTATTTTTCTCCAAAAAAATCGGATTTGGGGTCTTGGTGTAGTTCTCAGTAGCTGTGGGGCTCTCTCAGAAGGCTGAACGAGAGTATCTAAAAAGGTATGAACGAACACCCGTGGGTGTTGAAAGTACGACAAAGTCTTTAGCCAATGTTTGCAGCTCTCCACCTGCTCATGTCAAGCCTTCAGAGACTCCACCGGAAAAGAAGGCATTTTCGGCCTCAAGCCCCTGGGACCTGGTTTTCTGTGGTTGTCAAGAGCAATAGGCATATACGCTTTCCCATCCCTACCCATTTCAGAGAAAGAGAATGAGAGCGAGAGAAATAGAGTGTGAGCAGATAAGTAAACGTGGACCAAGAAGCAAGCCTAAGGGGAGGCTGCCTCTTTCACCTGCGTGGCTCCCACTTGCCATCTCAGTCTAATGGCCTCCTTGTTTAATTAATTTAACAATTCCCCCTTTTGGTTATTCTCTCATACCTGGGGAATTGACCAACTCAAGCGTGGCTTCCCCTAGACAGCCTTTCCTATTAGCCCCACCTGTACTAGGTGGAGTGCTCTAGTGACGTGGCATCGCAGCACTGTGCACTCAGCACCTCACAGCACTTCTGTATTCCATCCTGAAGGTAGACTAGTGACCTGGGTAGAAGAACAACCCCTGTAGCCATGCTTCCCTGGGTTCGGATTTCACTCCACCATTTACTGAGCAATCATCAGTGAGGTACTTACCCTTTTCTGCCTTGTTTCCTCATCAGTAAAATGACGAGTTATACACGTAGGGTACATTTTTTTTAATGTCTTGCAAATACAAAGGGCTCAGTAGCATAACATATTATTATTATGATATATATACCATTGACTCTCTCCCCCATTAGACTGAAAGCCAGTCAAGTCAAGGACTTTTTTGCTCAGTGCTTGGCTGAATAGATATTGATGGATGAATAGACACCAGTGATTTGAAAGTACTCTAAGAATTAAGAAAATGCATGATTCCAGATGTCTGCACGATGCTTTCTTTTTATTTTTTTTAAATATTTTATTTATTTATTTGAGAGAGAGAGAGTGAGAGAGAGCATGAGATGAGAGAGGGTCAGAGGGAGAAGCAGACTCCCCGCTGAGCGGGGAGCCCGATGTGGGACTCGATCCTGGGACTCCAGGATCATGACCTGAGCCGAAGGCAGTCGCTTAACCAACTGAGCCACCCAGGCACTCCCCACGATGCTTTCTTTTTAAAAATTGTGTAAAAATACTGAGTTCTGACATGTTAAAACAGCATGTGTTTAAAATGTATAATTTGACAAGCTTTGACATATGTAAATATCCATGAAACCATGACCACACCAAGATAGCAAACCGTTTAGAATCCCTCCCTGAAGTCCTCCCCATCTCCCCCCACAACTGCTGATTTGCTTCCTGTGACTATGGATTAATTTGCATTATCTAGAGTTTTACATAAATGGACTGATATATTAGGTACTCACTTTTGTTTGCTTCTTTCACTCAGCCTAGTTAAGTCATTCATGTTGTTTTGTATATCAGTATTTTGATCATTTTAATTGCTGAGTAGTATCATTTTGTATGGCTACATCATGAGTTGTTTATCCATTTACTTGTTGATAGACATTTGGGTTCTTTCTAGGATTGAGCTCTTACAAAAAAAAGCTGTGAAAAACACTGGACATATACTTTCTTTTCTTTTGATTAGTGTAAAGTATTAATGAAATGGCTGACCACACCAATGTAACTTTTTAGCAGACTGCTTTCCAAAGTGGTTGGAACATTTTACATTCCCACGAGCAGTATATGAGAGTTCCAGTTCTCCCACATCCCTGTTAATACATACTATGATCAGTCTATTTAATTTTTCATTCTAATAGGTGTGAAGTGATATCTCACTGTGATTTTTGTTTCC
Source organism: Zalophus californianus (assembly GCF_009762305.2). Classification (NCBI taxonomy): domain Eukaryota; kingdom Metazoa; phylum Chordata; class Mammalia; order Carnivora; family Otariidae; genus Zalophus; species Zalophus californianus. The sequence goes on along the minus strand of NC_045601.1, from coordinate 11,464,352 downwards.
ATTTTCCTATTGAATAATGTTGAGCATCTTTTCATGTGTATATTTGCCACCCACAGATCCTTGGTAGATTGTTCACATCTTTGGCCAATATTTTTATTGAGTTATTTTCTTACTGTTGAATTTTAGAGTTCTTTGTAATGTTAAAATATATGAGGCATATTAAAAATTTTAAGAGATTATTTGATTATTTCAGCAAAAATCAATTGAAATCAGGCAGGGCCAAATCAGAAGTGGTTAGAAGTGCTCCACCAACAGGAACTAGGGGAGAGACTTTTATAGAGAAGATGTGGAAGCAAAGCAAGGAAATTATTTGATTGGCTATAGCTTAAGTGTACTTGATTTGGAAAAGCTTAATTGGTTGGTTGTCCTAAGGTTTTGCTTTCTTCTCCTTGAGGCATTATAGGCTGAGGTTTGGGTTTGCTTACATGAACTGCTAAGGTATTAGAACCACATCAGTCTAAAGGCCTCCTTGTTTAATTAATTTAACAATTCCCCCTTTTGGTTATTCTCTCATACCTGAGAAATTAAGCACAAATGTGGTACTAATGCCACTCTCAGTCACCATCAGGGTTAAGCTGTTCTTGTTTCATTAGGAAACTTGTAGGTTATGTCAGGTCCATGGAAGAATTGTTGTCCTCCTGTTGTTCATTTGTTTCTGTTTCTCTAAGCATAGTGAGACCATCTGATGTATTGCTAATGGCTACCGGTGCATATTTAAGACCCTTGAGAGAACACAGCACACCAGGGAGACTACAATGATCATTATCAGGAGGATAAAACCAAGGGACTGAATTATGTTCCTTGTCTCCTATGAACCAAACCAGTTGGTTATCAAATAAATCAAAGAATATACCTGAAGGGACATCAACCTGATTTAGCCAAGTGGAGTGTTTGTTGATTTCTTGTATTTGCCACAAAACCAGAGTTATTGATCCTGGCATTGCCATGGCACAGACTTCTCCTTGTTCAGCCAATAAGTAATCTAAACTAATTCTATTATCTAAAACCACCTTGCAAGAAAGCCTAGGGACTTTTGTTGTACAGAGATAGCGTTAACAGTAGATTTAGTGATAACTGCCAGAGTTAAGGAGTATTGTCTTCCTGTGCATTAACAAAGAGAAAAGACAAGTCACGAAAAGGCAAAGGGAATAAAAGTTTCATATTAGAGATGTAGACCTTGATCCATGATCTTGGGAGAGCTGTCTGCCTCAAGATGCCATGTGCTTCTGGAGAGGAAACTCTCTGGTGTATTTGAATATTAGATCTTCAGCTGGTGGTCGATCCAAGAGTCTGGAGGAACCCCTTATAATTGAAGGATGTGGACCCAAGCTTCAAGACCCTGAAGTTTTATTACCATCACAATAATGAGGAGGATCCAGTGTGGTCCCTTCCCACAAGGCTCAAGGGAAATATTTGTTCTTAGTGATTTCAAATCAGAAAAGTAGGAAAAAATAAGAAACATTAGTTTAGAGAGACATAGCCAGATATTTGAAGAAACTAGAAGAATTCAGGATCCAGTCTGGTTTATAGGAATATAGTATCCACAAGATTGTTTTATAGTTTCCTACTGAAACATTTTTTTCTTTCTACAACCATCCTCATTTCTATCAAAGATAATCACGGTAAGACTAATTTGTTTGCAAAATAATTCCAGTTTTATTAAAGTTGGCCTGATTATATAAGTGCAGAAAGAATAGTGATTGACCATACCAGCTCTGTATAAGTCATCTTTGTCGGAATTTTTCATAAATAATATCAGATTGGACTTTTAAAAGCCTCTCAAGGCTAAGAAGCCAAGCCAAGGACTCAGCATCAAACTTTGCCTGCAATATCTATAGATTTGGGTTAATTCCTTTCTTTTTGAGATTCCCCCAAATATCCTGAGTTTTCTAGGGCTGCCAGGAAGTGACCTTTCTTCCTCATTTGGTAAAGTTTAGAATCCTGTAAGCAAGAGAGCAGGTGGGTTTTCCAAAGAGCTTCGTTGGTTCCATGAAGTCAACCTTATTTCCTTAAAACTGTCTAGCCATATCTGATTTTATACACATCATTCTCAAAGATGAAATTTCAGTCAAAGCCTTGGTAGAATATAATCAAAGTTTCCCATTGTGGCCTGTTATAAAGAAAACATATTCTTACTAAACTTATGTAAATGACTATATTGCCCTGCAAATAAGAATATTTAATGAGTGTCTGGATTCTGGAGGGATTAGGTAGAGAGAAAAAATTATTGTCTCAATTCTGTTTAAGAACCTATACTTTGCCAAACTGCTGTAAGGCATAGAGAGGTTAAAAGAAAAGAGCAAAAGGTTTTCTTAAACCTGGAAAACCAAAACATTAAAGAACCAGCAATGTTTCAAACAAAAAGTCATGGAAAATTATATTTATCCTCATCTGTTCTGTCAATCCATGTTATTCACTCTTATTCTATTTGAACCTTGTTTCTCCATTAAAGTTCTACAAACTCTTAACCAGGTCAATGGTATGATCTTTAAGTTATCAGAAACCTGTATTCTAGAGTCCTCAATGGCTTTCTCTGAAGAAAAGGCACATTTGCAAAAGCATCAAAGTAAAATAGCAACTGTCTACAAATGACAAAAAGACTTTCTAAAAACAGCCATGGTTAAACATTTGATGAGAATTCATATTATAAGGAGATTTAGTTATTTCTATTTAGTTAATATTCTATAATTAACATAATAGTCTATTTAGTTAATATTCAATAATTAACATAATAACTGAACAGAACATTGACAAATTTCTATGAACTGTAAAAAATTTCTGGAATACCTATATTACTAACATACATTCATACTCATGTAGCTCAAGAAAGTTTAGCATACTGATTTGACTATGCTTTCCGTGTACTTTAACATACAAAATAAACCTAATTCATTTAACATCTCTATTTTACAAGGTGGGAGACAAATCCTTTGAGATTTTCCAGGGACCATCTAGAAAATCTCAAAGCTGATTTATGGCCAGAAAGACTCCATTTGGAATTTTATTTCGGTAAGTTGTCAAAATGGAAAAAGGGTTTGAACATTTAATCAAATAGAATAACAGATCATTATGAAATAATACTTAATCATCTTTTTAACCAAAGTGACAATAGATTTTAAAGGCAAATGCACAAGGTGACATAATGGGGTGGGGGGAGAGAAATTAAAGACCTGATAAAGACAGCATTAAGCCCAGGAAATTATATTTTTCCTTATAGCTAATTTTTCAACTTAGGCACAAGTTTACAAATAAATTCAAATACATTAAGTTCTTCTAATAAAAAGCCAGAAGTAAATAAATCTATGTCCAGAAATTAACATTTAAAAATTTTATCTTATTTGGAAATGATCCAGACATTCAATAAATACTCCTCATTTAATTAACTTAGTATAACTTCAAGGTTTCATGTTTGGAAACTATTTTTAAACAGACATACCATAAAGCAATTTTTGTTGAAAAGTTCATTTATAAACTTTTAACTTACTTACATCTATTTAATTACTTGTTCTTAACAATTATGTTTAGCTTACTCATGAAAATCACAAGGAGACATTAAACAGCTAACCGTCATCTTAGGTTATTTTTCTTGCTGACAAATTTTGTAACAAAGATAACATGACTTATTTGACTTTTAATAAAGCCAGGTAGATTAAAGTCACATTACTGCATTACTTTTAATCTTGATAACTCGGAAGACATGCCTATTCTAGTTAAAGCAACAAACTTAAACTAGCTTTTATTTACCAAAGATTATCCCAGATCATGTGAACTTGAAAAACATTTGGGTTACTTTCTATATTTCTGAGAGAATATTTAATTTATATAATTGCTTATTTTTCTTTAAACCCATTAAATAGAGATCTTTTACAAATTTTGGCAATACCATCCAAAGGGAAAAAAATCACCCATCTATAACAAATACACAACATACATATGTAGACATAAATAAAAAGACAGAAACAAAGATCTTACAGCTTTCACTTTAAGATTTTAGCTATGAGACAGATAGGATAATGCAAAACTCAGTAGTTTACAAAAGAACAGCTGGATCCAAATTGTGTTTCTGGCAGGTGGACTAAGTTAAGTTTTTCCGCTCAGAGGGCTGAAGTATTCACTAATATTTGCAAAGAAGACTTTTAACATTTCCATTCACCTAGTTTCCAAATAGCTTGTTGTTGCTGTTGTTGTTCTGATGAGAGTTACCTCACTGATGTTTGCATTTCAAAGAGATGGCTTTTGGTTCCTGGAGAAGACCGGGAATGCAAGTTTCTCCAAGTGGGGAGGGGGGATTAGTAAAAAGGATAAGTGGGCTTGAATTACCCCTAGAGCCACATTTCTGTTCTTGTAAAGACTTGATTTATAGGACAAGTGATTTCTAATTCTTCAAGGAATTAAGTTGCAATCTTATGATATCACAGGATTGACCCACCCATCCAACTACAGTATTTTCAATCTGCTTATGAGGGAGAAGACTTCCAATTAAGGTGGAATCAAAAGGTTCCTATGTTCTAGATTCAGAGCTATGTGTCTTTGGAAGGGTTTAGTAAATCCTTCCACAATGGCTTCAGAATGTTTTCTTTTCCTGTGGGCATACAGTTCCATTTTAGCTTAGAGGAAAAGGCCTAAAAATATTTCTATCAGGCTTTTAATATCAGCTTCTAATTTGGCCAACTTCTGACTACAGAATTCATTTTTTTTTAAATCCCTTAAAATATCTTATCAGGTTTTAGCTGGGATAAACAATACATATTCCTGGCAGTACTGAACTCCTTTTCACTTCCTTGTTCTTTTGAACCAACAGTATACCTAGCAAGTGACGCAAAACCAGAACCAATAAGCCTTTTGTGGCTTACCCATGGATTCAAGAGGTTTTCCACAAAGAGGGTGCAAATATGTAGTCCTCCCAAGATCCAGAACCACTGGATTCTTGGTTATCTTTTGGTTATTTTTTGGTTATCTTTGGGATAACCAAGATGTCTGGATAACCAAAGATAACCAAAACTAGAACTTAGCCAAGTCCCATGAGACTTGGCAACAGTCCACAGGACACTAGCCACAAATGGAGTGTGTGCATTGCAGGCAGAAAGTCAAGCCAAGTAAGTTCTCAGAACACAATATAATATAAATAAGAAAGTGATAGCTGTTCCTGGAAGAGAAAGGATCCATAACCAATGGGTACCCCAAAATCAAATTCACAAGAGTCTGAATTTGAGAAGTAAGGGACAACATGAAATTTTACCTTTCTTTCTCAATCAGGCACTACAAAGATCCAAGAAAGCTGACTTTGGTAAGAATTTTCACCCTTTTCTAGCTTCTGCCAGTTTTCCTAGTATCCCATCTGCAGGTCCCAGAGTGAGTGTGATGTCTTGACATGTCCCAACCTAGTCACCTGAAAATGTAGAGAAGGAAAAATAGTTTTTTCTCTGCCCTTTACAGTGAGTTCTTGGCTAAGACCCCTTTTTCTATAGGGGACCTAGTAAATGAATATGCTTATCTAGGTTAAAAGTTTCCCACTGTGACCATGTAATTCAAAATTATCTTTGGTAAAGTTAACCCACTTGTTCAGACAAACACAAGTCTGGGCCCATAAATTTTATACATATAGTCAGCCGAAGTCCTAGATGGAGGGCTCACAGGAACTAAGTTTTCTCTCTCTATCTCTCTCTCTCTCTCTCTCTCTCTCTCTCCCTCCGCTTCCTCTTTTTTCCTCAAAACAAAATTTTAGTAATCTGAGGTCTCACATTGGACCCAGTCCAGTTTAAGTCAAACCCAGTTTGACCCCAGATCTAGTCCAGAAAAAGAAATGCTCATACAAAGTCCAAGAGTTTATAACACAAAAGCTGTTGAGCTGGAATATCCAAGAGGGACTTACCCATATCTCCAGAGGCAGCTAGAAAGCAGTAAGCACAACAGACTCAGTGGATACCTTACACCTGCTATCACTCATTGTTCCTGGAGGCCTCAGGAGTCTCCTCCTCAGACACCAGAATGATTAAAAGATAAATTGAGGCATATTAAAAATTCTAAGAGTTTATTTGAGCAAAAATCAATTCCAACTGGGCAGCACCAAACCAAAAGTGGTGAGGAGCACTCCACCAACAGGAGCTAGAGGAAAGTCTTATATAGAGAAGTGGCAGAAGCAATATTATTTGGTTGGTTGTAGCTTAAGCATCTGCCTTATTAGAAAAAGGCTTCTTTGTGGGTGATTGTCCTTAGGCTTTGATTTCTTAACCTAGAAACATTTACACATTTAAGTTTTGGTTTGATCCACATAGGCTCTAAGGCATTAGAACAACCTCTGTCTAATGGCTCCTGTTTAATTTAACAATATATTCTGCTTATAGGTTCTTTATTAGATATGTGTTTTGCAAGTATTTACTTTTTGTCTTTTCACACTCTTATGAAAGAGTCAAAGTTTTTTATATTTGTAAAATTTAGATTTTTAAAGGATCATGCTCCCTGTGATATATTTAAGAATTTTTTTACTAACTCTAAAATCCTCTTATGTTTTCATATAAAAGTTTTATAATTTTAAGTTTTACGTTTAGGTCTATGTTTTATTTTGAAGAGTTTCTATTGGTATGTGTTCAGCTTCACTAGTCTTGATTTCTCATCGTCTCTGCCATGTCAAACTACTTAGTATAATGTGAGGGTAAAATAACAATAATTCTGGAAATGCAAGGAATCAAAAATTTTACTTCCCATGCATCTGTGTTTAGTATGCTTTCATAGGACATGGAATCTTGGGAAAAGGAGCCAACAGAAAGAAAATGTTAACAGAAAGTCCTAGATTAAGCCTTTTTCAAAGAACCTAACCAACAAATAGATCAGAGCAAGAAGAATGAAGGAGAAGGGAGGTTTCCAGGAGAGAAGGGGTATGAAGGGGGAGGAACATTAGTAGATTATTGAATGTGTTTGATTAATTGAAAAAAATTATGGTCATTCATTTGACAAGTTTTTTTATCCAAAAGAGGAAAAAAAAGTTTAAAAACAATAAAAAAAAGTAAGTAAATTTTAAAATTGCACAATAATTAACTCCAGGAAAAACAAAAAGTTGTACAAGAAAGGAAGTCTAATAATACTATGCTATGTGTTTTAGCAACAAAACATATTTACTTACTCATAATAATATAAAGACTGTCAGATAATCAAAAATGTACTATAACTCAATTAGGAGAATGAGTAGGTTGTAGGCAAGCTAAATCCTCAAATACCACTAGAAAACACTGATACATATTGCCTAAAATTAAAGCATCAACAATATAAGCATATTTCTCAGAAATTTGGAGGTAAGTACCTGAAGTTAACATTAGAAGAATCAAAGGTGATTGCTTCTGGTGTGTAGGATGGTAGAGAGGGGATGTCTAGTAGAAGGATTAAACCTAGGAACTCCCTCAGAGAGTGGAGGAAAAAACCCAGAGATATGGAAGTATTTTATTTTTAAAATAATGTACATATGTTATTTTGATTGTTTTCAAAAACTGATTTTTTTTTTAAGAGAATGGTTCATCCAAATGTTTACTTTTCAGCTTCTTGTCAGTGAGTCTCCTGAATAGCGCCTTTGGCTAAAGACAACCAGCAGGGCAATATGGCCACCCAGGGAGAAGTCCTTCAGCTGTATCTGCCTTTTCCTTTGTCTTGTAGGAACATCTCTCACGTTCCATTTCCTCTTAGCCCTCTCTGACTTCTGTTCCCATCTTTGCAATCTTCCCCATCCTAAAAGGGTCCCTGAGAGGTCACCGTGCTCTAAAATTGGAATGAACGACTGCTTTCAAAGAGAAAGTCATGCTTTTGACAGGATTAGATGTGCGAGTGGGGAGCGGAAGTTGTGGATTACATTCAAAAGGGGGCCACAGTTTGCCTTAAGTGCTGTCCCCCCGCAGTACGAGGCAATTCTCTCAGGGCTGCTGCGTGATGGTGACGTAGCTGTGGTCTCCTCTGGCTGCTCTGTTCAGGGGAAGGGATGTTGTTGGGAAAAACAACGCAGCTCAGACAATGCAGCAGCTGCCTTGACTAAGAATAGAATCCCGTGTTCGATTTGAATTAGCCATTTGAAACAAGAGCAAAACAGTCCTGAAAGTAGTACCATCTGTTTTCCTTTAAGGCTGGGTCATAAATAACAAGATGAAAATATATTTCCTGTTCTGAATTTGTGACCTGAACTGCCTTCTGCTATGTTGTCACTGACCACTTTTGCTGTAAACCCACATGACATTAATTGGGCAGCTGTTGGCTGTAAGGTGGTTAGAATTTGTTATTGTTCTGTTTGTAATCTCTAGCTCTATGAAGAACTCCTTTATTTCACCCCTCACTTGTTACACAAGGAAATAGAAATTTTTCTGTATATTTTTAAAAAAGCAATTCACACACCAAATGGCCAAGTGATCAAACAGTGCAAAACTATTGCTGAAAATTCCTGCGTGGTAGAAGGATATCTTCCAAGTCAAGGTCAAAGAGAGTAAAGTAAAGAGGACAGGAAGCTCATCCAGCATCTCTTGCTCACCAGGTGCAGGCCTGCTAATCCCAATTAAGATAAGGATGGAGAGAGAGAGGAGCAGGGAGGAGCAGAAAGAAAGGGTGTGGGGTAGGGGAAAGAGGAGAAGGAGAGAATTAGACAAAAGCAATGATTGCTCTTTCCACGGAGATCACCAGACAGTCTTAAATCCTTCTTCGCTGGGATTTCCAGCAATTGTAAATTGTGATTTATCAGCACTTTCTTTCGTTATCTTTTAAATTCTCATTCACACAGAAAAACTCGGATTTTGTTTCTTTGGTAACTCAATGGGCCACGAAGGCTGGTAGGCCATCCCATTTCTGCGCTTAGCTTGCTCTATTGCCAATGTAGTCTGGGAGGCATTTCAAATGACAGACCTGCAAATGTGAAATGCACCATAAAGGGGTGTGTTTTCTGCAAGTTTTAGATTGGCTGGCCATGAAAGAAGCTGTACCTAACCATGAATGTCTCTGCATGTTGAAATGCTTTTTTCCCCCTAATGATTTTGAAACAAAGGCAGGCTTAGAGAATTGGAAATTTTCTAAGGCACATCCATGAGTTAATGAAGGTGTTACCTTGGAGACCTCGAACAAATGCTGGGTGCCTGTGATAAAGTCGGCCCCTTGGCAATGGTGGAGCCCTAGCAAATCCATCACACAATCATCAGCTTAGACATCATAATAGAAAGACAAGGTTGGGAAGAACCTGGTCATCTCAAGCTTGGGTTAACACAAAAACCTAATGGGCTTTCCTGCTGCCGGTTTAACCCATCCAGACCATTCTGGACCATCAGTTTGATTCATCTTTCTTAAGAAAACAAAACTTCTAAAAACAAAATAAACTTTCCACTTATTCCCCATTTCTACAAAATAGTTCTCTCCCTTGTGTGTCCCCAGTCTACCCTTCAGCCTGGTCTCCTGTGGCTCACCACACTCCCTTCTCTCCTCCCTCCATGCCTTTTGCCTCATCTCTGTCTGCTACCTGCCCATCCATCCTTCTGGAATGAGGTCTCCCTTCACATTTCCCCAAGTTTGCTCCACCACCCCAGCCTATGGGGGCTCCATGAAAGAACAAAAAGATAAATAAGCCTGGGACACTGCATATTGAATCTTTCATTTGGATAGTTATTATGTAATAGTCATAAAAAGGCTCTGAGAAGTCACACAGTGAAGAAACCTGTTTAATCTTCTTTAGTGATGCCTAAACATATTTGACCTCAGGACCCTTTTAATCCTAACAAATTAGGAGTTTTTAGAAACCATTCAGAAAAACATCAAATTCCACCTCTTTTAGAAAATCACCTCTGAACACTCTGTGCCATTGATCTTGCTCCTGTGACCTGAATGCCTAGTTATTGTTTGCACCTCTAGTTTGATGTACTTGTCATGGCTGGTTACTCTTCCCTTTTTTTTTTTCTTTTAAGATTTATTTATTTATTTGAGAGCGAGACAGAGACAGAGAGTGTGCAAGCAAGGGGAGGGGCAGAGGGAGAGGGAGAGAGAATCTCTGTCAGACTCCCCTCGGATCACCATGGAGCCCAATGCAGGGCTCCATCTCACAACCCTGCGACCATGACCTGAGCTGAAATGAAGAGTCAGATGCTTAACCAACTGAGCCACCCAGGCTCCCCTGGCTGGTTGCTCTTCTTATGCACGCATGTATGTATGTCAAAATGGTAGTAATCATGATCATAATAGATATTGTTTAACAAGAACCACCACATTCCAAGAATGGTACCAGATGCTTTGCTGATATTCCTTCAGTGTATTTACTTCTAACAGCCTTGGGAGGTAGGTGGTATTATCCCCATCTTCCATCTAAAGAAACCAAAACTCAGAAACATCAAAGCCTGGAGAACACAGCTCCTGAGTCATGAACCTCTGCTTCAGTTCTGGGTCTATATAAGCTCAGATGCCAAACTCCCTTCTACTATTCTGTACTTCCAACTAGATCGGCCACTCCTTGAGAATCAGAGACTGCCTTGCCTTCCTCAGTGGCTGGCACATGGTAAATGCTTGGCATATATGTTCATTAATTGGGTGTGCTGAAGCTTTTCTAACACAAGCAATAAAACAACAGACTTTCTACAGATTCATGAGCCTTGTAGAATTAGTGTATATTACTCTATTTCCTTCACTGCCCCTTCTTAAAATTCTTTAAAAATTTTACTGAAGAAAATTCTGTATCTCCTAAGGTAAATTCTTATTCTGAAACAAAGTTCCTAATCCTTAATGATGTTTGAATCCATTACTAGTCATTAGTATAGTTAATAAAGGATAGACATTTTTAGTAAGGGTTGAGGTTGAGGTTGGTGCCCCACAATCTGGGGGATGCTCATTACATCCAGCATAGGCAGCAGGTTGATGATTGATTGCTCCCCTGTTCCCCAAGAAGCAGTAGAATATCCTGGTTAAGAGTCCCAATTATTAAAAAAAAAAAAAAAAAGGATCCCAATCATGGAGTGAAAGTCCTGGGTGGTACAGAATAGTGACCAAAAGCCAGATTCCAGCACTGGGCTGCCTGGGTTGAAATCCCAGCCCTGTCTATTATAAACTGTTTGACTTTTTTCACAAGTTCCCAGACCTCTCCTTGCCCCATATGTAAAATGGGGATAATGCTACCTACACCATAGTATCAGTATGAGTGGTAAAGAAGGTAATACATGTCAGGTACTCCCAAAGAATGTCTAGCATGTAGTAAACATTCAATAGTTGTTGAATATTTCTAGTCTATTCATTTGCTAAATGGAGCTCTTGGTTGATCATTCCCATGACTATTTTTAAATCATCATCATGATAATAATAAGCTAAATGATATTGAATATTTACCACATGCCAGACCCATTCTAAGTGCTTTCTAGATATTTTCTCACTCAATCCTCCTCACAACCTCTAGATAATTACTATTTTTATTCTCATTTTACAGATGGGGAAACTGAAGCCCAAGGTGGTTAAATAATGTGCCCAAGGGCCTTTCATAAGGATGGTGTGGATTTAAACAGAGCTCCACCTATGTGCAAAGCCCATGTTGCTCATCACTATTTTGTAAGCCAACAATACACACATATGGTCATTAATTATGACTATGCTATTGTGACCCTGCCTTCACTCTTGCCATTCCCTGGCCTCCTAAGCCCACCCTATATCATCCCCACCCACCCAGATTCCACTCCTCAATGAGCTTGCTTCATCTCACCCTGGGCATCTTTCCAGACACCTGTCTCTCATCTCTGAGCCACACTTAGCACTCAGGGACTGAAACATACCATCAGGTTCTTCACTGCTTTCACATCTCCCAACTGCACTTTGCAAACAAGACAGAAAAATATATTTTATGTTTTTCTTTTATGTCACACAGTCCTTAACAAAACAAATATTCATGAATCGATGAGTTCGTCAGTTAATGCAACACATTAGGCTCCAGCTTCCATTTAGATTTAAGATGCACGTTGTCAGTGGCAGAATTTAGAAGAAACATTCTTCCTCATCACTCTTGGAGAGACCAATATAATAATTGCAAATTATTATACCAGTAGTTAATCTTTACCACATGACCATAGTAATTTCTCTGTGTTGGATTTTTCTACATGATTTGTTATGAAGTATTACAGAAAGAGCCAGGTGTCCTTCATATTCACCTTTTGTCCAGTTTAGTTTCATTTCAGCATATAAACTAGGTCTTGTGTCATTGGTAAATGAAAAAGAACGAAGTTATATGCAATGGTTATTTTTTTAAAAAAGAAAAAGAGAAATGAGAGTTAAGGAAAGGACTTCAAAGTTAATTTACCAAAATCCAACTACATCCTTGACCTATGAAGACCCCAATAAGGCATTAATTACTAAAGGATTAACACTTCTCTCCATTGTAACAATGGAGTCCTCTGTCAATGGGAAATGATAACAATATTTGCATTCATCCATTAGCTAGGATTCACAGATTATGAGAAAGGTCTTAACACTCTTCCTAAATGAAGTTAAGCAACCCCAGTGAAAGGAAAGAGTTCCTTTCATTGTCTGAAAGGACTTGAACAATTTTGAAAAATCCCAGCAACACCTTACACAGTGTTCTGCCCAAAGCTAGATCCCAAAGCTCTGCCCAAAGCATTATGAATGTGTTGACTGCAGTATTTATCCTGCTTGCACACAACTGGCCATACCATATCAGCAACTGATTCCAAGGATATTGTATAGGAAACTATTTCCTTGTTCTGCTGCCTTCCCCTTTCCCGCTGCCCACTCGCACGACTATTCAATTTCAGAGTGGATGCAATGACCCAGTGAGAGAGAATATAAATAAACACCATTTCTTCCCTCAATGAATCAACATGTTGCAGCCATGCTGGAAAAGCAGATACCATTACTACAGTATATTTCACTTATAAACATTTGAGTTATTTTTTCTAAACTACATTGTGATACCATCTCTACTGCCTATCCCCTTCAAATAGGATTTTGTACTTTTTGTCGAATGACATGACTCTTTTAAAATGTAGCAAATATAAGAATACTCAGTCCAGGGAAAGAAAAAAAGGATTTATGCATAGTATACACACCCTCAGAGGAATTCTTCTTACTCTTTTCAAGTTTGTCTTCCCATCTAGGTCAAGTCAGTAATGCTGCCAAAGTCTTTATGGGCTTTGGAAGCCTTTCACATGCTTATAACCTTGAAAGATGAATGGAAAACTATCTAAGAACTTTCCTTACATGTTCATTTTTCCTCCATGAAAAGGATATTTGATTGAAAATAAAACAGAGTTGACAAAAGTGCCAAATTCCACCACATTCCTGCCATAATTTAAACTAGACACGTCTCCCTCACACACCCTGAGGTCAGTGCTCTTTGGCAACAGAAAAGAACATGGCAGCATCATTTTACAGCTTGGTGTGGTAGGCAGACCCCCATGATTCTCATCCCCTTGTGTGACACCCATGATTATGTTGCATTACATGGAGAAAGAGAGTTTGCAGACGTTATTAAGGTTACTAATCAGCTGACCTTGAATTAATCAAAAGGGAGATTGTGTGGGAGAGCCTCAGCTAATCATATGAGACCTTTAAACACACTGTTTTCTCCACCTGGTGACAGAAAAGAAAGAGAGATTAAAAGGAGAGGGAACATGGGGGAAGCTCTTTATTGTTGAGATGGAAGAAACCCTGGAGCAAAGACCTGAGTGTGTCCTATAGGAGCGGAGAGTGTGCCTGTCCAGTAGCTGGCAAGAAAACAAGGATTTCATTCCTGCAACCTCAGGAGCCCGAATTCTGCCAACAATCTGAATGAGCATGGAAGCATTCGTTCCAGAACCTCCAGCTTAGCCCAGTTGACCCCCTGATTTTTGTCCTGTGAGATACTAAGCAGAGAACCCAGTTGTAACGGACCCGCAGAACTATGAGATGATAAATGGGTGTTGTTCAAAGTTCTCAAATTTATTACAAAGCAATAGAAAATGAACACACTTTGTATTAACTGAGAATGGGTCCCCAAGCTTTTCCCACTACTCTTCTGCTCCAAGTCTCCTTTCCAACCAAAATGTATTTCTTGGTTCCTAAACATACCTTTTGCTTTCGCCCACTCAGCCTTTATACACATTTATTTGCCATGCTGGAGGGCTTCTTTGCTGTTTAGCCACGGCCTTTGAGACCAACTCATAGCTTATCACCTGAAGGAAAGGAGCCTGACACAATTTTCTCTCCAAAATCAAATAATCTCCACCTGTATAATTCAATTGACAATCATGCCCTGCTTTGTGGCACCTTTTCTTATGTGGTCTATATTTTTATTTTATTACTACTTATTTTCTTCTTAATTAGATAGTAAGGCCCTTGAAAGCAAGCACTCCTAATTTTTATGCTCTACTCTACCTAATACAACCCTTGCACATCATAGGCCCCCAATAAATATTTGTTCATTTGTTTTGTTCTAAAGTATCTCTCCTCAATCTTAATGAGATTAAATGACACCAGAAGTCCAGAGAAAACCTCATTAGCCAAGCAATGGGGAGCTCGGCAGTGACCTGCCCCACATTCCACTTGGCCTTTCACTACCGTGAACCCTAAACACACTTAAACTGTCAAAATTAAAAATGTAACTGCAAAAACAAGATAATCACAGAAAGTAATTTTTGCCAATTGATTTGTGTGACTTTCAATGACATTGTAAGCTCCCAACTCTTCCCTGAGCTGCCAATTTGCATAGAAAGGGATGCTTTCTCTATGGACCATATTTACAAATGAATACACTATTCACATGAATGTGCAAGAGAAAGAAAAGACCAGCAGAAAATATAAAGAGTGTTGTTGAACTGAACATTGTTAACAATTAAGAATGATCAACATAACAGGCATGAAGGAGCAAAGGCTGGAAGTGACCTGTGGTGTTGCAAGCCATGTAGATTTGGTTTAATCCCTTGAAATACAAATAGGGCCTAAAATCCCAGCTAAGACATTTACTAAACTAAATGAACCTATTTTAAAGTTTCAGGGAAAAGCAACAAGAATGCAATTTGGGAAAATAATGAAAGTCAACTTCGTCACACTCCAGTGCCTCCCTCTGTGATGTTACCATCTGACCCCATACATAGCAACATGTTGCTCCATAACTGCCTGAAAATTAAACTCAAACTTCAAAAATATCACTATCTATTTTTCTTTATTTCTCAAAGGAAAATGTAAAATAAAAATCAATTTTACGTGTATTTTATGTGTTCTTTATTATACACAAAATCATAGAACATGAGGCCTGGCTGAGACCCTGACAGGCTCTTTTGTTTATTCTTTGGCATTAGGCAGGCCCACACTTAATCCTTCCCTGATAAGAAAATCTCTATCAATTCTAAAGACTTGCAGAGGAGATTTCTTAGATTCTCTCTAACCCACTAAGGTAGTTAATAACTTTTCTTATTATCTAGCCTAAATCCTTAAGACTCATTTGTTCTTGTCTAACTATTTACTAGAGGTTGGGGGGGGGGGATTTATCACTCTCTTTCATATAAGAAATACTCATATACTGATAATAATTATAGAATCACTTCTGCGATCTCATAATGAAATATTCCAAGTCTAATGGTGGTTCTCTGCTAAATGTTCTGCAACTTCTCCTGCCTGCCTTTATCTATAAACCTCAAAAATGTTTGCTGACCTCTGTTAAGGATTTGATTACCCAATACTGAAATCTGTGGTAGTTCTTACAGGTTACACCTTGGACATCCATCCAGGACCATATCTCAGGAATATAGGATGACATCAATCATGCTATCCTCACTCCTACAAATAATTTTATGAAGATAATTCAGTTGGAATGAATATTGAGGGCAGCTATGAAACGTGAAAACAAGTCATAGAAAGGTTGTCTATATAGACAAAAAGGACTGAAAGGAAGTATATCACAATGTTACTAGCAGCTAACCCTGGATGATGGTAGGATTATGTGCAAGTATGTTTTATCTTCCATTACACTTTTCTATATTCTCCAAACTTCTTATTATGTATTAGTTTTTAACTAGAAAAGAAGAAACTGTGTGTGTATGTGGGTATATGTGTGTTGGAAGGGGCAAAGTGGAGCTGCTCATTGGGGTTAAATGAGAGTGAGGTGGTGGGTGACCAACCATCCCAGTTTTCACACTGTTAAGTCCCAAATTGCAGAAAATCTCTCAGTCCCAAGCAAACCTGGATGGTTGGTCACCATAGAGGAAACCCGGTGAGGGGACATCATAGGTGCTGCCTATGGACAGCCAAGAGTGAGAGTAACACCAGAGCCATTATTTTTCCTACCAAGTAGAAACCACTTACCTCTGCCTGATGCATGAGCTGCTCTGGATCCTTAAATTTAGAGGATCAAAGCAACACCCTAATACACAGAAAGGGAAGAGCAACTCTGTGTTGGAACCATGTTCTCTTTTTCATCTATGAAGCCACATTGCTGACTCAGGTCAAGGTAATAAAGCCATTTGAGATTGAATCAGAACAGAAAATTCTAGACTTACTTGTTTTGCTGCTTCTTTTTTTTCTTTCTTTCTTTCTCTTTCTTTCTTTCTTTCTTTCTTTCTTTCTTTCTTTCTTTCCTTTCTTTCTTTCCTTCTTTTTCTTTTTTTCTTGCTACTCAGGTCTCAGGAACCCAGAAATGCCAGGAACACACCCTTAAGAGCCAACTAAAAGACACAGATGTGGCTTCAGGTCAGCATCTTGACTCTAGTCCCTGTACCAGTTTCCACCCATGGGGCCAGCTCTAAGCAAAACTCTGCAGGAGAAACATGATGCTGAGTCTCCACTCTGGTCAGAACCAGCCTTCCCTCTATCAGAAGCCCAGTGACTCTCCGGTGGCCTTAGCTGTGGTGAAGCGCATTTGTTTCCAAAGTCATTGTGTGGTAATGGTAGATCCCTAGGAGACAGTTTAATAGCTTTTAAGAGCAAATGTTCAAGTGAGGCATATGTTGCTCAGAGCAAACCCACAGGCAACTCTTACCTCCCAGCCACCATTTACCCCCATAATAGCAGTAATAATCGCATTCTTTACCTCCTGGGTAATGCACACGGTATGCCTAGAACAGGGTCCAGTGTATAGTGAGCATATGCAATATATATATACACATGCCAAGTTATGTACCAGCAAAAAACGAGTCATAATTCCAGTCTTCCTTAATACAAAATCAGCCCCAATCACATTAAATATTTACTGAACATTCACTCAGGACCAGACGGGGCTAAATATCTGAATACAAGATAAATAAGATGTGACCTCTGCCCTCAAGGAGTTTATAGTCCAGTTCAGGGAACAAAGATAAGCAGATAATTTCAGCACCAACTGGTCTGTTCTCTGAGAGCTCTCTGAGTAACAAAGCATGTGGGTATTGAGTGCTGCAGAGTAGCAGTGGAGAAGCTTTCATGGAGGAGAGCTTTGTTTGAACTAAATCTTTCAAATATATTTTTAAATTTTTTTATTTTAAAAATATACAACTTCACTACTAAAAAAATTAAAAACACACAGGCAAAAAGAGTAAAAGTTAAAACCACTTGGGACCTCGGTGCCAAGAGATAAACAACTTTTAGCATTTATATCTTTCCATAATTTTTATATAGATATGAAAACTATGTATGTATTCCTGGTGATACATACTATTCTGTAATCTGATTTTTTTCACTTAAAAATATAGCATGAGCATTTTTCCATATCAAAACATATAAAAAATAAAGTATAACTTTTTAAATGGCTGCTTAGTATTCTACTGTAAATATATATGTAATTTTCTTTTAACCAACACCTCTCATGATTTCCAAATGGGTTATGCTGGACACTCTAATTCAGTGGGAAGTAGAAGATTTGTTTAATAGGAGGAATGGCTCGATGTGATTATGAAGAAACAACCAAGCAGTATGGAAGGTGGATCTCAGCAAAAAGAATTTCGAGGGCACCAATATTCCAGTTGGAGTCAAAGAGGGCCTGAATTAAGGCTGTTGTGGAAAGTCAGGGAAGGACCCAGCCTAGGGATCCAGGAGTGTGAATTTATAGGACTTGGGGGCTAAGAGTGGGGTACTAAGGCAGGGTCATGCTTTGATGGGGGCTTTATCTCCTGGGTCCTTATTAACCAATAGATCGAACCCAAGAACTGTGTGTTTGGGGGGAATGTGAATATTATTCATTTTTTTCAGGAGGCATTGAGGTAGAAGGGCATATGAAACGCTGGCATGGGGATGATCGATCACTGAATTGAGAGCTTCAGATTACTTCCAGGATGGAGAACATATGGATATAGCAGTGAAGACTTGGGCATGGAGAACAGCCAGGAAAGCTGGGGAAGTGTGCAGACCATAGGTGAGGACAGATGTTTGAGGAAGACTACAAGAGGCACCAGCCACGGAGTCTGAGATACGAGGTATGCATGAGGAGAAGAGTCTCTGGAAAAGAGCCTTGGAGAAAAAGGCTTATCTCTGACAGTACCATGCTGTGGGAGGACTGGGAAAATCCCCAGGGACTTGTTAGCTCTTCTGTGGACATGCCCTTCCCCTGGGGTGCAGCCATCATTAAGAACTTAGTAATAAATGTTAGGACCTTACCAAAGGCCAGCGGTGGTGTTTCAGGCTTAGCTATTTTGATTGAGCAGTAAAATACCCTAGAGGAGTATCTCTCAAACTCTGCTAGAGCACACCCATAAAAAATGGGGGAGGGGGAAGACTTTTATAGTCACATAAATTTGAGAACACAGAAGCAAGCATTTAAATGGGATTCTTCACTGCACGACTTCTCAGAGGCTTTAACATGCTATTGTAATTGTGCTTCCCCCAGAGAGAAATGTGGTGGATGGCGTCTTCCAAACTTCTGTAAACATAGAATTCTTTCCATATGGAACATCCCTAACAACGCCAAGATCACTCGTGTTCCAAAAAGGCAGTGTAAGGAATGCTGACCAAGGAACACCGGGCAGGTACTACACATAACCCCAAACTCAATTACTTGCAATAACAAAACAAAGTAACTAATTTACTTTGTGTGTAACAAAATAGGTCAAATACCAAAAGGAGAAAAGCTTTAAAGGCAAGGAATCTTTTGGTGCCATATTTCATTAGCTCTGAGGGTCACATTTCTTTTTACATTTTCACATCTCTGAAATCCAAAATCAGGATGTGTCTCAGAGCTGGAGTGTGACAATCTTTGTGTGACCTGTGACAATCATGACAGAATTCTCATCATCCAAGCATCACCGAATATCAGCAACTTGGTAAAAAAAAAAATCTTAGAAAATTAGAAATGCACTTTTGTATAAGAGCTCACAATCAAAAGTTTGTGGGGATTGGGTCTGCATTGGTACTGAATGGTCAGCAGCATTTCTGACCTGGGAGTCAAAACAGGCTCGTACCATTTTAATAGCAGAGCCAGTAAGGAGCTCTGCACCGATGGCTTTTAGTTATTTCACCGATTCTTTAAGAAATGATGAGCCATCGACAGCTTCAAAGGCACAGGTATGTACACAAACATGGACAGCAATGATAATAAATGAGAAGTCCAGAAGACCAGGACTGTGGATGTGAAGAAGCCTTAGGAATACCCCAATCAACTCACATCCCTTATATCTTCCTTTTTTTCTGTAGGCAAAGAGTGATAGGTGATAAAATCCTATGTCTATGTTCCAAGAGCTCTGTAAATGAGGATTAAATAAATTCTAAGTGATAAGGAAGCATTGTATCATAGTTTAATGGGCAGTGATTTTTCCTTCTTAGTGGTATATAAAATAACAGGCCATTTAAAATCAATTGTGACTTAGAATTAATGAAATCGATAACTGCCTTTTAATAAATTATTTTAGCCAATTCTTTCTCTCTAAAACATTTTGCATCTTATTCTTAAATGGCCAAAATTCCCAAGGAAATGCTACCTTTAGAGTGAAATTTTGAGACCTGCCCTTGGTTACCTTACTTTTGCGGGGTTCAAAGGCGTCCGTCTCTTCTCACTAGAAATCTCAAGCGGACCACCTCCTAAAGCAGCATCTCTTTATAAGGCTTCTGCCTCTGAGCTGTCCTGAAGGACAAGGCTTTGCACTAGACTAATTCTCCGGAGACAACCTAGCCTCCTCCTTGAAGTTTTTGTTTTCCTCTTCAATTCTCTTTTTATAGTTGGAGCCCGTGGTGAGCCTGCTCTACCCCAGCCGACGTCAGTTAAACTCTGTGCTTGAAGTAGCGCCGCCTCCCCTCTCCATTCAAATCTGTATAAAATGAGGGACTGAGATAAGACATTCTCTAGGTTCCTGTAGCATCCTACGCTTTATGTTGACTTCTCAAAAAGACCAAATGTATTGTTGACATTTCATTTGCATTTTATACAAAACAAGCATATTATATTTATAATTTACCATTGTGCCTTAATAAGCAGACACAGTTCTTGACAACTCTCATAGTAGAGTGCCAAATATGGGAACATACTACAAATTAACATTTGTCAGATGGTCACATTTCCCAGCATCTCAACTCAGTTTGACCACTGTGTTTCAAGATTATATTTGTTCTCACCTTGAAAGTAACCAGAAGTGCTGCTTCTTAACAAGATAATCATTCCTGAGTTGAGATGGGCAGTTATAATGAAGCTAACTATTAATGTGGTCTACAGTCACTAGACTACAAGGCTGTGAGGCCAAGTTCATGTCTGCCTGGTTGGCTATGGTGTTTATAGCACAGAGCATGGTGTGATTATGCAGGAAATTGTTCAACAACTGTTTACTGAATGAATAAATGACTCAGTGGCACTGAGAAATAGAAAATTAGGGCAAAATGAATTTTTAAATGCCAAATGCATGTGTATGTTCTAAACCATACAAGCAAGTACAGATGATTTAGTGAGACTAATCTTTCTTCTAAGTTTTCTTCATGCCAGGGTATAGTCCGGAAATATCATAACAACTTGCATTGTCATTGGCCTTAGCTAAATGAGTGACCCATGTAGCTGGCTGTGGGATTATTTATAATATACATGCACACGCATTTTCTTAATCACTAAGGATAAGCCAGACAGCTTCAACTGTAACAAAAGGGGGATCCTAATCTGTGGGTTTGAATCCTCTTTTGGTTTTGGGGGGGTTGTTTTTTTTTGTTTTGAAGACTCAGTCCTTTGGGAGAAGGTTTGAAGAAAACACTGGAGAGGGGTGGACCTCTGAACACCAGAATTAACACTCTTAAAAAAAAATTATAGGCAGCTTCCCAAACTCTAATGGAAGACGTTCTTTGGTAGCAGAAAATTGAGTCCCGAGGAGGAATAAGCTGAAGTCCTGACAAGGACAGCTGAGGTTTCACGTGTGATTACTGGGACATGCAGTCGGAGAGCCTGTCCCAGCCCCTGGAAGCTGGTCAGGACAAGAGACTGAAAGGATGCTCTGAGGCACCTGTCCCGTGGAGAGCAGATGGGAAGGAGTCAGAAAGCAAAACTGCCCAGAGCCTATGAGGGTGACAGATGTAGTAGGAAGGTGCTGGGACTGGCAAGGCACCCCACAAGAAAGGAGGATGTGCCAGGGTTGTGAACCTAGTACCTTTCATTGGTTTGGGACTCTGAGGCAAAAAACCACTGGCATTTTTTTTTCAGGGGTTGGTTTATTCCCGGTTTTGTGTGTCTTGAAAAGGAAAGAACACCAAAATTACATAACATTGCAGATGTACATCCATATCCTTACTACCTTCCCTGACCAGGTTGATGAAATCCCAGAATTCTTATAAAAGTGATCGTTCTCACCAGAGTTCATGAAATTCATCCACCGAACTAATCTAGAAATTCTGTCAGAATAAGCTCTTTCTCATATGTCAGCATCTCCATGTCTTTCCATTCTCAAAAATAAAGATATTGATGTGCAGAAAAACAAAGAAAAGAAATTGAGGGGTGGTGAGCTGAGGAGAATGCTATCCAGATATTTTTCAAACACATGCAAAAATATTGGAATCAGGGAATGCAATGTCTATCACAAGAGAAATGTGTACCTTAGGTCTATGCTATTTCAGTTCTCTGCAATGCACCAAAAATTAGCTATTGATGAGAACCCCCCTCTAGATTTTTTGTCAGGTTGGATGATTTAATTGATTATATGTAACTAAATACCCTAGGGTTGAGTGATAAAATGGAATCCGATGCTATTTCTCAAACCACCTCTGTATGTATTGACTATATGCATACTCAGGATTCTAAAACCAGCAGCACAATTTTTAAAGTTATTTGGTGGAGTTGGGGAGAGGTATAAATAAAGATTCATTGCATCCAACTCCAATTAATACTTATTTTTCCTGAGTGGAAAAAAATGCAACTGTTTTATTGGTCATTATCTCATAGGAATTTGGAATATTGATCCTCACCCAGATCTTCCCATTCTTTCACCAACCAATCTGAGCTAGAGTAAGTCAAACAGAAAGACTTTGCCAATTCTGCAAGGTGCAGGGTTTTCTAGACATATCATCAAGACCCTGCCTCCCACAGAGCTTCAGAGAAATGGGCATTCATGAGGCTAATATTATTTCATCAAATTGGAAACAGCAAAATCAAGAAACAAGTCAGAGAAGAAGTTGAGAATATCCAGAGCTTAAGTAAATCCCAATGCATAGAGATTTATTTCCCCACTTCCAAAGGATCATACTATACCCTATATACACATATATAGGGTATATGTACTTTGATTAAAGCCCTCCAAGTACACAAATAAACTATATCATCAAAATAAATCCTCTCTGAGTGTTCCCACCATAAGGAGAAAAATCCTAATCACCAATGAAACAGGATTCAATGAGTCAACAATAGTCATTCTGTGGGCAAAAATAATAATAAAGATAAAAGTCCAAACTGGCAACTATATATTTATATATATTGTTATTATATATTAAATATGTAACAATGCCTTTAAAGGCAGGCCATGCCCAGAACGGCATGGGAAGTCACCTGACATACGAATGTCATCCACTTACCTCTAGTCTGTTATTATATAGTTATACTTCAATATAGATTTGGGATATCACAGTTTATTTCATATTTAATATTACTCTTAAGTGTTTCCATGACTGAAAGGTATTTTACATTAAAATATTTTTAAAAGTCATATTTCATTTTCAAACTGTCTGAACAAAACAAGCAAAATGATGGAATACTTCAAAGAAGATAAACTATAACTCCCATTTCTAAAAGAGTCAGGATGGGAGCTCGACAAGATGAAACAATTAATTTTTGGAGCAACCTAATTCAAAAAAACGCAACTACTGTAAAATGTGCAGTGATGTTTCTCTTCCATTTATTAAAGAGAAAGTCCTGTGAAATGAGATTTATACTCTTGAGCTATGAATGAAAAAAGGGGGTAGGAGCCAGAAGAAGATAAGAATCTATACCTACCATAATAATTCAACCGGACCTCTGATATTAGATGACTATGTGATCCTAAAAATGACACCAATACCCTGTTCTTATTTTTATGGAGATATTTTTGAATGCCACATATTGGAGCATAAAAAGGTAAAATGAATGATGTTTTATATTTATATATATATATGTATATATATATATACATACACACACACACTTACACTTGGCTCTTAATGAAATATAAATGATTAAATTTGCCTAATTTGTTTTTCCTCTGTTTTGATAAATTAAATTTGATCACTTCTTACAGCAATTAATTTATCTGAGAAACCTTTTTTTGATATTT
This sequence comes from Zalophus californianus, assembly GCF_009762305.2. NCBI lineage: Eukaryota > Metazoa > Chordata > Mammalia > Carnivora > Otariidae > Zalophus > Zalophus californianus. The sequence continues at coordinate 11,440,707 of NC_045601.1, read as the reverse complement.
TAATCCAAGCTCTTATTGCATGTAATGAATTCCTATTGAAGCTCCAATAGTAGATTACAATTTTGAAATTGTATCATATTCAAAATACAGTGAGTCCATCTCTGCCTTAAATGCATAGCCAGAGTAGCTGTGTGTGACTCCAGGAGGTAATTATAAATTCCACAGGACTTCTGGTTTCTGGTCCAGCATCTAAGGAGCTTGGAAGTTGTCACTCTTGGTAACAAGTCAAAGAAGTGAGGTCACAGGGCAAAACGCTGCCTCAAAAACTGGAAAGATTGGCAGGAGAATACAGAGAGTCACAACTTACCAGAGCAGAAACCTTCATAGGAATGAGCCCCAGAGTAGGGAAATCTAAACTATAGTTGAAAAATTGCTGGAGACACAGAGTGGACAAGTCTGAGACATAAAAACTCCGGGAGGACTCTGACGTAGGGGTCCCCACACTTCTGTGATTTTCACCTCCAGGAGATGGACCAGGTTCTCAGAGTGACTATCAGAGGGAAAAAAAAAAAAAAAAAACCTTGTGCTTCTGGCGTGGGGGAAGGGGCAGGAAGGATTTAGAAACATGCCTGAGCATTCTGTTCTTAATAAGAAGGTTTCTCTCTCCTCAAGAGAAACTATGTAAAGAACCTAAAACATGGGGTTTTATCAGAGACTAACTGACCTGAGGGAAGGGAAATACCCAATTCCAGCCCACTGGAGACATCATATCCACCTAAGGTGATGGGGAGACTGGATATCAACAAACAGATTCTAATGTTTTTATGGAAAGGCAAAAGATTTGGAATAGACAACACAATATTGAAGGAGAAGAACAAAGTTGGAGGACAATATCTGACTTCAAGACTTACTACGTTAAAGCTATGGGTAATCGAGACATGTGGTATCGGTGAAAGAATAGACAAATAGATGAATGGAACAGAATGGAGAGCCCAGAAGTAGACCCATATAAATATATATCAACCGATGTTTCACAAAGGAACAAAGGTACTATAATGTAGCAAAGATAGTCTTTTCAATAAAGGGTGCTGGAACAGCTTGGCATCCTTGCGCAAAAAAAAAAAAAAAAAAAGAACCTAAATACAGACCTTATGCTCCTCACAAAAACTAACTCAGAATGAAACTCTTAGAATATAACATAGGGGAAAAAATCTAACTGACTTTGGCTATGGCAATGACTTTTTAAATATAACACCAAAGGCAGGATCTATGGAAGAAATAATTGATAAATTAAACTTCATAAAATAATAAATAACTTAAACATAAACTAATAAAAAATCTTCTGCTCTGCAAAAGACTCTGTTAAGAGAATGAGAAGACAAGGGACAGACTGGAGGGAAATATTTGCAAAAGACATATCTGATAAAGGATCGTTATCCAGAATGTACAAAGAGCTCTTAAAACTAAACAATAAGAAAATGAACAACCCAATTAAAGAATGGGCAAAAGACCTGAAAAGATATTTCACCAAAGAAGATAAACAGATGGCAATTAAGCATATGAAAAACTGCTCAAAATATGTCATTGGGGGGCCGCCTGGGTGGCTCAGTCAGTTGAGCAACTGACTATTGGTCTCAGCTCAGGTTTTGATCTCAGGGTTGTGAGTTCAAGCCCTGCACTGGGCTCCACGCTGAGTGTGGAAACTACTTTTAAAAAAATGTCATTGGGAAAATGCAAACTAAAATAACAATGAGATATCACTGCACACCTATTAGAGTGACCAAAATCCTAATGCCACCAAATGATGGCAAAGGTACAGAGCAAGAACTCTGTCATTGCTGATGGGAATACCAAATGGTACAGCCACTTTGGAAGACAGTTTGGCAGTTTTTTACAAAACTATAATGTACTCTTGGTAAATATACATGGTAAATAGACTCTTACCACACAATCCAGCAATCACACTCCTTGGTATTTACCCAAATGATTTGAAACTTACGTCCACACAAAATCTGCAAGTGACTCCTTATAGCAGCTTTATTAATAATTTCTAAAACTTGGAAGTAACCAAGATGTTATTCAGCAGGGAAATGAATAAACTGTGGTACATCCAGACAATGGAATATTATTCAGCACTAAAAGAAATGAGCTATCAAGCCATGAAAAGACATGGAACATACTTTCTAGGTTAAGCCAGTCTGAAAAGGCTACATACTGTACAATTCCAATTATATGACATTCTGGAAAAGACAAAAGTATGGAGATGGTAAAAAGATCAGTGGTTGCCATCGGATGATGGGAGTTGGGGGGAGGGACAAACAAGCAAAGCAGGGAGAATTTTTAGAGGAGTGAAAATACTCAGCATCATACTATAATGGTGGATACATTTCATTGTCCATTTGTCATCACCCATACAACACCAAGAATGAACCGCATGGTAATGATGTGTCAATGTAGGTTCATCCATTGTAACAAATGTACCACCTGGTACAGATATTGATAGTGGGGAGTCTGCCTCTATGTGGGGACAGGGAGTATAGGAAATCTCTGAATCTTCCACTCAATTTTGCTGCAAACCTAAAACTGCTCTAAAAATAAAGACTATTTTTTAAATGTTGTTCTAATAAATGTGTTTTTTTCCTAAAAACTAAAACAGCCCACAGTGAGTCCTTTGCCCCTTTCTCTCTTTCATTGTGATTTAATAAATGCTTATTAAGCATGGGATATTAATTTCCTAGAGCTGTCTTAACATAGTACCACAAATTGGGTGATGTAAACAAGTATTTATGTCTCAGTTCTGGAGGCTGGAAATCCAAGACCAAAGTGTAGTTAGAGCTGATTCCCTCTGAGGGCTCTGAGAATCTGTTCCGTGCCTCACACCGAGCTTCCGGCGTTCCTGATCTCTGTTTTGTGTTCACGTGGCATTTTCCCTATGTATGTGCCTCTGTCTCTAAATCTCCCTTTATAAGGACAACAGTCATATTGGTTTAGGGGCCCACACTGCCTAAATTCCTATCTGCAATGCCCCTGTTTCTAAATAAGGTCACATTCTTAGGTACTCATCATTAGAACTTCAACATCTGAATTTTAGGGAGATGCAATTCAGCCCATGGTACATGTCTATGTACATAGCACCATGTCGGGCTCTGTTGGGGATCCAAAATATGATAAGGCCTCTTGCCCTTAAGAACATGACACAAGTAATACACGGCCACAGCAATTGTGCAGTTGTCACAGGAAAAGTGCAGGATTAAGAGCAAAATGAAAAGTCTTGATGCTGCTGGTATGACTAAAAGAAGGCATTAGAGACCACTTTCAGGTTGGGGTGGACCACTGTGGGTGGGAAGCTTATGAGAAGGCTTCATAGAAGCAGCAAGGATTGGGGCACCCTGGGTGGCTCAATCGGTGAAACATCTGACTTGATTTCAGCTCAGGTCATGATCTCAGAGTTGTGGGATTGAGCCCCACGTCGGGCTCCAGGCTCAGCACTGAGGACACATGTGATGTCAGGAGGGGGAAGCAGGTGAGAAAATGTCCCCCACAACTCTTGGTAAGCATGTCCCTGCAGAGCCTGTGAGTAGCTGGAGATCAGGCACAGTAGGGGGCTTATTCAGGGCAGCAGTGAGCAGGTGATAAAGCTGGAAAGTCAGAGGGGAGGCCAAACTGCAAAGACCCTCAGGATAAGTGAGGGCTCTGGGTGAAGTGGGACCTCCGAGGTTTTGGACTGGGAAGTAAAGTAAGGAAAGCAACCTTTGAGAAAGGTGTTCCTGGCAGGAGCGTGTAGACTTCACTGGAGAGGAAATCCATTCATTCCACAAACATCCATTGAGCACAGTCTCTGCATGAAAGGAGCTAATATATAACAAGTACCCTTTCTAAAGGAAGAGATCACACACAACTAAAATGCCCATTTATACAGAGGTAAGGCTGGGACCCTCCTGAGCCTCAATAATCTCAGGGCACTGGCCAGCAGGCCCGCTTTGATCTGTTGGTGTTTTTTTCTTGAGTGCCACGTGCTGCAGTTTTATTTCATGAATAAGCCCTGAAACCCGATCCCATTCTCACTTTTCAGCATACTGCACATCTCATACTCAGTGGGCCACAAAGACAATGGTCATAGATCCAAAATCATGCTCCACAGAGGGACCGGGGGTGCAAGAAACAGCAACTCTATGAGAATCATAACCAATTCCCACTCATCAGAGAGCCAGGCTCTCGGGCAGAAGAGCCAAACATAATTAAGTAAAATTGTATTACTCAAATTTCCAGTTACATAAATCAATGATATTTGCTTAGTACTATACTGTATACGGTATAACACGTAGATTTATACGTGTTCAGATTGATTGAGTCAACTACCATCCCTGTTACATCAGCAGGTTCTGTATCACTTGGTGTCAGCAAAAAAAAAAAAAAAAAAAAGACAGTTACTTTTACATTCAAGATGAAATCACACTGTATTTTCAAAGCACATGTCATCTCAAAAAATTATGCTTAGGCAGGATTTTTCATATAAATAATTCTCTACTGGGCAATCTATCAGAGGCTGGTTTTTTCCTTCTCCATCTTTTTTTAAAGTTGGCTTAGTGCATTTAAAAATAAATAAATAAAAGGATAAACCTTGAAAGCTCACCTCTAATAGCAGACTTGGTAAAATAAATAAATACATAAATAAAAATTAAAATTAAAAATAAATAAATAAAAGCAGAGAACTTTTTTGTAAATATAATACTCTTTCTTAAAACAATTACAGCTCGTCATCTGGGTTCTTGATTCAACAGATGGAGAAATTTTCACCCTCGTCTTTTATTAATATGCATTATCTATGGTTGTATGTGTTAATATTATGTTTGTGGATATCTACAAATAATCCATGAACTTAATCATCCTTTCATTTCCTCTTGATATTTTATTTCTATTTCATGAAACAAGAACATTTTAAATTTGGGTTATTAGAGGTCTTCATTGGTCCAGAGTTTAACTACATTAAAAAATAAAACTCGGGCGCCTGGGTGGCTCAGTTGGTTAAGCGACTGCCTTCGGCTCAGGTCATGATCCTGGAGTCCCGGGATCGAGTCCCGCATCGGGCTTCCTGCTGAGCAGGGAGTCTGCTTCTCCCTCTGACCCTCTTCCCTCTCATGCTTTCTATCTCTCATTCTCTCTCTCTCTCAAATAAATAAATAAAATCTTAAAAAATAAATAAATAAATAAATAAATAAAATAAAACTCATGGGGTGCCTGGGTGGCTCAGTTGGTTAAGTGTCTGCCTTTGGTTCAGGTCATGAGCCAGGGTCCTGGGATTGAACCCCAGGACAGCCTAGTGGGGAGCCTGCTTCTCTCATGCCCTCTGCCCCTCCCCCGCCACTTGGGCACTCTCCGTCTCTCTTTCTCAAATAAATAAAATCATTTTTAAAAAAAATAAAATGAAATGAAACTCATTACCTTTTGTTTCAGTGTACTTATCAAAGCAATATAAGAACATTACAGAAAAGTTACAAAATAGAGAATTTCCTATTGATTGTAACTTCTAATACAGTTAATGTGATTTTCAAAATTTCTTTCTAGTATTGACTTGAATGTAAATATTTTGTAATTATAGTAATTATAAAATTTGGCATTCAACTTTTTAACATGAGAGATTTAATGGCCATAGTCATTCTTCCTGACATGCTCAAAGTCAAGCACAGAGAATGGAAGACTTGGCCTTTGAGCACGAAGCATGGCGGCTTCAGCAGCATCAGCATCTCCTTGGGAGGAAACCTGCCTGCTCGGACCAAGAGCATCACAATGAGGAATTCTCAAAACGAACCCTGGAAGAGGAGCATGGGGGCCAGATTGGGTAGGGGGGGAGAATAAAGAGGGGGGGTCTATGCTTGTTGCAATGAGACATGTGAAGCTACTGTTACTGGATGAGCTCAAGAGGATGAGCTGAAGGAGGCCCAGCTGTGGAAAGCCCAGAGTAGCCACTGAATAGGGGGAATTGGAGGGGAGCTTGGCCATGGGGAACCATGTCAGGCATGACGTGTCTACCCCTGGGGCTAAGTCATAGACACAGGGATGGTGAAGAAATGTAGCTCTGACACACTGGAAGTTACAAAGTGACAAGATGGGACAAAAGACTTTAAAGCCTGAAGAAAAACACAACCCAAAGGTCACACGTGTCCTCACTCTTCATCACAGGAATCCTCCTATGACCCATCTTCCCTGTGAGCCCCCTCTTCCCCCACACCCCATTGCCCCAGAAAGGAGAAGCCTCTAAACATCGTATTGCTCAGAGTCACAGGAAGTACTGACCAGTCCACAAGCACTGGTGGGTGGGGTCACTGTGCCTCTGAAGGAGGCAACATTCCTTCTTCAACTTCATTCTTTCTTTCTTTTTTTTAAAGATTTTATTTGTTTATTTGACAGAGAGAGACACAGTGAGTGAGGGAACACAAGCAGGGGGAGCGGGAGAGGGAGAAGCAGGCTTCCCACGGAGCAGGGAGCCTGATGCAGGGCTCTATCCCAGGACCCTGGGACCATGACCTGAGTCGAAGGCAGATGCTTAACGACTGAGCCAACCAGGTGCTCCTCAACTTCATTCTTTCTTAAACTCTGCCACCCCCAGGCCCTTCCAGGGGCTGTTTGGCCAGGTGAAAAAGTAAAGGGCACACTCTTGGGCTTCAGCCTCTCTTTGTCTCACTGCAGGCACATAGGAGTGTCTGGTCCCCAGGATTCGACCCTGAGGAGTGGGCACCAGGGAAGGGCAGGGTGGGGAAGGCAGGTAAGGGTGAGACCCCACTCAGCCTCCAGCCTGAGGACCCACCAGACTGTATTAGAGGGCCAGAAATTTATCTTACTGATATTGCTAAACTTCACTTCCCATTCAAGTATTATCCCATATCTACATTTCTACCTTAGGAATCCCAAAGGGCAGAGAAGGGAGGGCTAGACATGCCTGAGTGTCCATGACACCCAGTACACCATGATGCCCTTCTGGTCTTCTAACAGCTTCTAGCTGCTGAATCTGAGCAGCCCACAGGTCGTCTCCTTGTTACCTACACATCTTTAAAAATAGAGTTAACATTTAAAACTGGGAGCTCCCACACAAAATTTTAGATTTCCACCTTCTTTTAAAACTTGTGCCATCTAGGGGCACCTGGGTAGCTCAGTTGGTTAAGCATCGGATCTTGATTTTGGCTCAGGTCATGATCTCAGGGATGTGAGATCGAGCCCCAAGTTGGGACTCTGAGCATGGAGCCTGCTTAAAGAATCTCATTCTCCCTCTCTCTCTGCCCCCTGCCCCTGCTATCGCTCTCTCTCTCTTTCTCTCTCTCTAAAATAAAACAAAACAACAAAACAAAACACAAACACACATAATTGTGCCATCTAGCCACACTAGGCCAGGTGACGATATTTGGCCGGGGCAGAGCAGGGCTGCCCCTGAGGGCTGTTTTCTCCTCAAGGGGCCCACCTCCAACCTCTTTTACTATCAAGAACAGAGAGCGTTGCCTTTTATTTTCATGTTCTGGCCAATAATATTCTTATAGTAGCTAAGATATGGATGCATTTCTTGTACCTGTGTATCTAGAAAAAGTGGGAACATGAAAGACTAAGAGAGCCTATGTTTCAAGAAAAATAAAGGTTTAATATGAAAAAAAAATACCTTTCCCTTATTTAGTTTTCTCCCTTGTTTATTGAGGCATTTGTAAGAGGTGATAATTTTTTTTAAAGATTTATTTATTTTAGAGAGAGAGAGCTTGCACAAGTGGGGGGAGAGGCAGAGAGAGAGGGAGAGGGAGAGAATCTCAAGCAGACTCCCTGCTAAGCGAGGAGCCTGACGCAGGGCTCAATCTCACAACCCCAAGATCATGACCTGAGCCAAAACCAAGAATTAGACATTTAATCAACTGAACTACCCAGGAGCCCCATTAATATGATAATATGGACAAGTGATTTTTTTTAATAGAAATTAAAACAGTTTCAGTTGTTCATGTCTCCACAATAAGACAGCTCCAAAAAGTTTGAGCCAATTATTATTATTATTATTTATTATTATTATCATTATTTTATGCAGGGCTCCCTACTAGAAGCTCTTACATGTATATATCACCTAAACTTTTGAGATAGGTTTCACTCTGACCACTTTACAAATAAAGAAATGGACCCATCACAAAATTAATCAGCAGCAAGCTAGGATTTAAACCCAGGTCTACTTGGGCTCACACCCAAGCTCTTCCCAGCATTACACCACCCTGCTTTTTTTTTTTTTAAGTTTTTATTTATTTATTTGAGAGAGTGAGAAAGAGACAGAGAGAGAAGGAGCAGGGGGAGGGGCAGAGGGCAAGGGAGTAACAGACTACCCACTGAGCAGGGAGCCAGACATGCTCAATCCCTGGGACTCCAGGATCATGACCTGAGCTGAAGGCAGAGGCTTAACCGACTGAGCCACGCAGGCGCCCCTACACTACCCTGCTGTAATATGCAGGTCAGAACCACAACTGGAAAAGTATCACAACAGTATTTCTGTCTGTTGTTTCAAAGCTTTCTATTTTGTTGTACAAAAACAAGACGTGGGTCAAAACCTGAATATTAGAGAACATAACTAGGCTGGTAAGTTTAGTTACCATACGAGTTTCTAATGCCAACCACCTGGCAAGTAGTCAAGAGGCACGTCATCAAGGCCCATTTTCAATGGAGTGTTAGGATCCTAAGTCCCGACTAGCCCAGGCATCTCCAAACTGTGTTCCTCGGAACCCTCAACGGTCATCGGAAGAGTTTCAGGGTCATTCACCCCCATCCTTTAGCCAGACAGTCCCACCAGTACATATTCTGTTTGCTTACACTTCTCAATAAGTGGAAGTAAGAAAACCTTTGACAGAGACAATAAGTTTGAAAACTACTGAGCTAGTCCTCCTTTCTTAAAGGGAAAGAACATGAGATTTTAGAGATGTGAATTGACTTCCCTCAAATCCCGCACAGCTGTTAGAGGGAGCCTCAGATCTCAGACTCAAGGAGGGCATTGTTTTGTTTCAGGCAGTTGCTCTCGGGTTCGAGGTGGTGCCGGGGACCCATGCAAGTGCAAAGTGCTAGTGACAGGGCCATTCTGCAATGCCCCATGCCATGCGGTTTCGCTGCTTAAACGCTTTTCTCCCCAGTGTTATGCTTGATTACATGTGTGGAGGCTCTGAAAGTTGAAAGCTATAGCTCATTATTTTCTACGAATGTCAAGGGTTTTTGTTTTTTGGTTTTTTGGTTTTTTTGGTTTTTTTGCTGTGCTCAATTGTTTACTTTGACTCATCTCTGAATTCTAAATAATGCTCACTCCTTTCTAAATATGCATTAGCCTTCGTTGTCCATTCAGTGAGACTGATATGGGAAGGGTGCTTTCTATTAAAAATAGCATTCCATGAACAATTAGGTAATAAATAGTAATCTGGAATTTAACCAGGTAGATTAGAAAGATGTATAGATAGAAAGATGATAGATAGATGATTAATAGACAGAAATATCAATATTGATAGATGGAACAAAATATTAGCATAAATTAAAGGAGAGGAAATATCAAGTGTGAGAGCAACTGCAATAAGATACTTCATAATGCTTAAGCGTTATTATTACTGATCACCATAATGAGTACTATGCGAAAAGTAATAGTAATTTTGATCAAGGTCAAACACACAATTTAGTGATGCTAAACATGCATATAGAGTTGTCTTTTTGAGTTTGTGCACAACAGCAGTATTTTTCACAACTTTGAGGTTGGCTCAGAGCCACAGTATCACAAGGATTAATGACTTCCACTCTGGTGATTCCAAAGCCCAAAATGCTCATGATACTACCAGAGACTGGCTTCACCGTTATTGCTTCTAGCATTTCTAATGAAATTAAGTTTCTTATGTTACTGTAGCATTTTATCAAAACCCTTTCTACCTTTGTCTGATGGTTTATCAGATAAACAGATCCTCCAAAAAACCCATAAATAAAGCACATGGCTCAGAATCTGCTACTGGCTCTCAGCCATATTTCTAAATAACACCAAGCTGCCCTCTCAGCTACTAGTCAATTCCGTTAAACACCTGATTCCCCTGCCCGACTGAAGCCGTTGTTGAATTAAGTTGATCAGCTCCATTGTACGCTGCAGCATCACATGATTTCGGCTCTGTGCTTCTGAAGTCATCCAGAAGCTTGAAAATAAAATTCTGTCCTTAATAAACCTGAAGGGAAAGGTTTTCATTACCTATTATTACCTTAGGGTCCACAGCTATAAAGTAAAAATTTTAATTATACCCAAATTCCTAGAAATGATGCTAGAAATATAAATAAATAGCACATGGCATGCCCTGTTGACCTGCTGAAATGTTTGTCACCTGGGTGTGGCAGGAAAGGGGACTCTCCTTTGCCCTATCTTCTGTTCTCCCCTTTGCCTGATGATGAGCTGAAGGAGCCTGTGTCCCCCAGCAGCTGTGACTGGATTGTGTGGGGCTGGTGAGCACCAGGGCAGGCACAGAGCAGAAGGAGCCAAGGGGCCCCCTGATGGACATTGATCCCTGACATAGACTCTCACCTTCTGGCAAATGATTCTGAGGACCTTGAGGGATGGAGGAAATGGAGGGAGACAACAAGCACAATTAAGAAGCAGGTGAAGGTCATTTTCAAGACCATTCCAATCACCTCTGGTCCTTCGGGCACCTTCTCAGCATCCCCAGGTGCCCTCAGCTGTGCACAGCCCCAGGATGAATATCCCAAGAGGTCTTGGACATTGTGTGATTCCAGATCTTTCCCCCCTTCCCATCCAGTCTCACTGCCCCTTGGTCCCATCAAAACTCTGCTGACAGTGGGAATAACTTACAAGCGCTTCCCACTTTCTGCTTTGCCTGTGGTTATATTCTTGCTTTAGCTTTCCTCCTGGACTACAAGTCCCTTGAGGAGAGAAACCCTCACTTCCTCAATACCTCACACATATAAACACTTGTTGAATAAATGAAGGAGGAAATGATCTCAGCTCCTGCCCCCAGGTGAGAAGGAAAACAGCATCTGCTGAATGGCGACCATGCATCAGGCACTGTACACGCTGTGTTCTCCATGCTCTTCCGTAACCCAACACCCCTGCTGGGCTCCTACTATCTTACAAATGAAGAAATCAAGACTCACTGAGGCTAGAGGCTTGGTACTGCTCCCTCCGTCTGAACGCTTTGGTGACACTTCATCTCTAGGCTGGATCCTCTTGTCATTCAGCCTCAACATAAAGGCTAACTTCACAAAAAAGCCTTTCCTCATTACCCAGTCTAAAAGCACCCTCTACTACCTATCCTGTCACCCTGATTTATGTATCACTTTCCATCCCATACATGGCATTTACCTTATCTGAAATTACTTTGTTCATTTATATGCCTCCCCTCAACTAACCCATGAGAGCTGGCACCTTACTCGTTCATTGCTTTACAAAAGCTGTGTCTAAACATAGAAGGTGCTCATTAAAGGTTTATTAAATGAATTAGTGAGTGAGTGAATGAGTGACTGAGGAAGAGAATAGGGTGACTCAACCAGTAAGACCCAGGGCAGAATTTAAAACCAGTGCTGTTTGGAGGCACCTGGGTGGCTCCCAGGTTAAGCGTCCAACTCTTGATTTCAGCTCAGGTCATGATCTCGGGGTTGTGGGATCCAGCCCCATGTCGGGCTCCATGCTCAGGGGCGAGTCTGCTTGAGATTCTCTCCCCTGCTCAAGCTCGTGCTCTCTCTCTCTCTCAAATAAATAAATTAAATCTTAAAGAAAAACAACAGTGCTCTTTGGTTCCAAGCTTGTGTTCTTTCCTGCTAATTATAAGGATCATTTGAGGTATTTGCTTAAATACAGACTCCCAGGCAGCTTGCCCTGAGATTCTGATCCAACAGAGCCCAAACTCTGTATTTTGTTATTAGTGAGTCCTGTGTTCATGCAAGTTTGGAGAACACAGCATTATATTACACTGTGTTTTGTGGTGCATCAGCTATCTCTTGCTGGTTAACAAACTGCCTCCAAAACTTAGAGGCTTAAAACATAATCATTTATTTAACATGTAATTCTGTGGGTCCATATGGGCTGGGTTCAGTTGGGGCATTCTTCTGCTGTTATCAGCTGGGTTAGGTTGTATATTTATGGTCAGCTGGAGTGACCAGGAGGTGATGAAGGAGACAAAACCACAGATTTGTAATCATGCAGTCTTATTCATGTGGTGGTACTCACAGCATTCCAAAAGCATTCAGAGAGAACAAGTCCCAAATACAAGCACTTCCAAGCCTCTGCTTTACATCATGCTTGCTATCATCCCATTAGCCCAAGCAAGTCACATGGCCATGCCAAGAATCATCCAAGGGAAAAACTACTCCAGGGCCTGGTACAGGGAGGCATGAAAGAATTAGGGGGCTATTACTGCCACCTCCCTCTTATGATCTTGCCCCTGATGGTGGAATGGAGATGGAGATGGTGAGAAGTGGATGGGTTCTTATTACATGAAGCAAGTGTAGCCCAACAGGACCAGGTAATTGATTCGTGTGGAGGATGAGCAAAAGGGAGGAACGCTGGGTGGTTTCTCGGTTTGGGATTTGAACAACTATGTAGAAGGTAATGACATCTGTTCGTGAGTAGAAGGTAGGTGCCCCAGTGATACCTATCCTTTCCCACCTCTATCTCCACAACCAGGTACAACAATAATTCTCAAAAGCTTTGGTTTCAGGATCCTTTCAAACTCTTAAAACTTATGGAGAACCCCAAATAACTTTTATTCATGTCAATTGTATCTAGTGATTAATATATTAAAATTTTTAAATGATAAATATTTTTAAATATTTATTCCTTCATTTTTAAAAACAAAAATCCATTACATATTGCCATAAAAATACAATTTTATGAAAAATAACTTTCCTAAGACAGAAAGGAGTGATAAGAATGACATTGTTTTGTAGTTTTGCACATCTCTTTTGATATCTGGCTTAATAGAACACAGCTGAATTCTCATTTCTGCTTCTGCATTTAATCTGTTGAGATATTTATTTTGGTTGATGCATATGAAGAAAATGCAGTCTGGTATAGTATGTAGTTGGAAAAGAGCATTTTATAGCTTTTTCAGATAATTGCCGATATTCTTCAATACTATACCAAAACTCAACAGTGGTAGTTTCTTAAAGGTTATTTGTGATATGGAATCTGGGTCTATATTGAAGAACTTTCCTCCACTTGCTTATATTAAAATGTTTTCATCTATTCTGCACTTTGAATGGACCTTTTACTCCTGCATTGATTATTTGGAGATTGGTTCATTAATTTATACAAATCTTCCAATTGTTGACTCTGTCATTACATAACATCAAAAAAGATCACATTCATTAATATCACCACTAATCTCATCAAAAACGTCTTTAAGCATTGGGAAGCTGTCAACCTCATAGTGGCAGATACAAGTTTTCCAAAATTCTAATTTTCCATGAAAGCTCAGATTTTATCATTGGCAACAAATACTGTCAGTTGTTTTCCTAGAAGTGACAGGCTCCCTTCATTCATTTTTAAAAGAAAATGTCTGCCAAATATCCACGTTTGAGTACTAGTTTTTCTGTCAGACGTTTTTAAGTAAAAACGAGTGTTTCATGAAAAAAGCAGCTAATTCAGCTCACAAGTCAATCACATACCTGTTTTTCCTCCAGACAACCATTATACCTCACTATGAAAGAGAAGTGTTTTATGTGTACTTCCTGCTTTTTCACACCTAGTATTAAAAAGATGCATACTTCAGGGCCAAGGTCTAATAAAATAAATAATTTTTAGTGCTGTGTCAAAAACATTCTTATGTGAAATTAACATTTGGTTTTCGTTTTTATTTTTATGCTGTGAGCATTTGGAGGTGAGGAATGCAATGAATACTAGCATGGTTTGGGGCCACTGCCTTGATTCCTGCTGAGGCACCAACAGTGTGTCCCATCATTGCTTTAGCACCTTAGCGCAAATGTCAAAACAGTGAAAAAGGCAAATGACATCTGATGTTATTATGAAAATAGTTTTCACCCACAGATCTCCCCCACCTTAAATAGTCTTGGGGATCCCGAAAGTTCAGTGCACCACACTTTGAAAGTCTACCCATCCAGTGCAAATTTATATAGATGAAATTTATGTAATTCGAGATATGAAATTATATAGAGAGGTTTCACTTTCCCCAAACCCTCCCACCATGTATGTGCAAGAGGACATATCAGTCTCAAGAGTACACTGCAGAAAATAAGTCATTTCTCTGACAAGTATTGGACACACACCAATGAAAGCAATTTGTGTGCATAAAAATCATCGAAAGCAGAATAAAGGGGAAAAGACAGACATTTGCAGATGAAAATCCGGGGCTCACTTATGGAGCAACAGTGTCCTGGGTACAAGACAAAACCCCAATGCCATGCAAAGAGCAAAGGGATATGGAATGTGAGAAAGATCAGAATGGCATGGTTATCTGAAAAGGAAGGCCCTTGGAAGCCAAACTTTGAAGGGCAAAGAGAGACAAAGACTGAATAGGGAAGAGGAAAGAATTTTCATATAGAAATTACTTTGTATACAAGGAAGAGCCTGACATGGAAGATAGAATTTTTAGTGGTTATGAACACCAGTTCTGGAGAACAAGTGACCTGACCTTGAATTCTGGTTCTGCCAGGTTTTGGTACAACCATGGATGTATATGATTTGGGGTGGGTAGTATTATTTCTCTATTCCTCAGTATCCTCAGCCATAAAATGGGTATAATAACAGTATCTTTTCCATAGGATGACCATGAGGATTAGTATGATCATGTGTACAAAATTCTTGACAGAATGGCTAACCGCATGGCGGGCTCTCATTAGATGTTCACCAGCAGCAGTAAGAGCAGTTGGGAGTGGAGGAGGGGTGGAGGGAAATTAAGAATTTGACACGGCATGGAGGAAGGACAGGAAAAGTAAAACAGCAGAGCTGGAATGGAAAGGGCTCACAGGTATTCAGCTGTAACGCCTGAAAAGGGGGGAAGTTGACAAGTGGTTTAAGGAGAACTTGGAATACCTGGCCAAGAGATTTGGATTAAATGTTTGGATTAAATGTTTAAATAGAAAAGAGTCTCTGAGAGATCCTGGCTGGAGGAGCAAGTGATTTTTTTTTTTTTAAGATTTATTTATTTGACAGAGAGAGACACCAACGAGAGAGGGAACACAAGCAGGGGGAGTGGGAGAGGGAGAAGCAGGGTTCCCCACCGAGCAGGGAGCCCGATGTGGGGCTCCATCCCAGGACCCTGAGATTATCACCTGAGCCGAAGGCAGATACCTAACAACTGAGCCACCCAAGCGCCCCGGAGCCAGTGATTTTTTTAAAGGACCATATTGCACTGGGGCACCTGGGTGGCTAAGTCAGTTGAATGTCTGCCTCTTGATTTCAGCTCGGGTCATGATCTTGGGTTTCTGGGATTGAGCCCTGCATCCAGCACACACTCAGGGGGGAGTGTGCTTCTGTGCTCTCTCCTCCTATGCCCCTCCCTCCCATTCGCACTGCTGAAGTGCGCACTCTCTCTCTCTCTCTCTCGAATAAAAAAAATAAATAAATCTTAAAAAAACAAAGAAACAGTATTGTAGGAAAACTTACCCTGACCCAGTGTAAATGGAGGGGAGCAAACAGGGCCCAGAGACAAGAAGCTCTATAGGAGGCTGTCAATGAAAGCATGTCAAAGGTTGTAATTTTGGGGTGGAAAGTTTCATAAATAAAAGAGATGTCACAAATAGGGAAAATGATAACAACATAAGAGATGAAACGGCCCAAGTTGCTGGGTGGCACAGTTTTTCCATGGCCGGAGCACCCTCCAGATGCCCACTTGTAACCCTTACCCTCTAAAGGGATCAGTAGACTCATATCAAATTCAAGTGAAGCACAAGTGAAACTTGCGTCCTCTGGGGTTGAAGCTGAAATACAAGTACACACATACACGAAGTGTAGCACCAGTACCATGTAAGGCATTTAAACCTCTGAGCTCATCCTAACGACGTTAAGATGAACTCAGAATGCTTTTTGCAGCCCCTGACCACTCACCAACCTCATGCCCTGACACTTCCCCCAAGGCACCTACCTTTATCAGGAGTTTTTCAGTTCACAGTGACCGGAAACCAAGTCCTACTAGCTCGAGAAAGCGCATGTGCATGTTGCTCAGGGCTGGGGGCAAGGCAGGAAAGGAGGGGAGAGAGCTCCGTGGCCTATGTAATGAATAAGTCTAGGAGTTCCATTCCAGCTAGATCAAGCTAATTGCAGTTTTCCAAACACAAGCTGTCCTTGACCTCTGAGACAGAGGCTGCAATGTGAGACGCCACCTATCTTCCCACCGGGAACCCAACCAGGCTTCTGCCCCCTCCCTCCTCGACCATCTCCCTCTGCATCAGCCGTCTGCTCCTGGCGGGTGGGGAGAGGAAGCCGTTTCCTGATCCCTGCACCACCCAAGCTCTGCCCCACGTGCTGAGGTGCCCTCTTCCTTTCCCCAACAACCTCCTGTGTGGCTCTTTTGGGACCTTGTCCTCCAGGGGTGGGCCCCAGAATCCCTTGGGAGCAGGTTAGGCATGCAGAGGCTTGGGCCCTGCTCCAGACCAACTAACTCGGAATCAGCACTTTAGCAAGATCTCAGGTGATTCTCATTCACATCCCAATTTGAAGAGCACTCCACACTAGGGAACCGGCCCACTGAAGGGTACAACTGGTGCTTACTTACATATCATTCTCCATGAAGACGCCATTGTCGTGGCTAACCAGGTTCTTGCAGAGGGCCTGCTGCATCATGGGTGTTTAACTAGGCTTGCTGGATCGCAAAGGAATAACGAAGGAACACGTTGAAGGTGATTTGTTCTTGCACAGTTAGGAATGATTTCTAAACCAGAATTCAAATACTTATCTGGTAGAAGATTCATTTTATCTTCATCAGCAGCTGAAACATTTAAACATATAGATAATAAATTCATTTTAAGGTACTGATTTTTAAATGCCTACTTATTTATATCAGTTACACCTGTTCCTTTATTGAAAACTCTGGTTTTATAGAGAAATTAAAATATTCTGATAGTCCAAATGCATAGGCTCTAGGACTAAAACCATCAAAAAATATATATGTTTTTAATTAGGCCTTAAATGTTGACCAATGAATCATTATGACAATTATTGACTTTGTAAAGCTCCCCCTAGATTAATGTGCGGTAGAATCTGTGCATCTTAAATTTTTTTCAATCGATGTTTTCATTTGGGTTTTTTTTTTTTCCCCTTTTTTTATCTTTTCAACAAACAGGGGCAGTGGTAAGAGCAGTTTGTCATTTTTAAGGCACGAGGATTAGGCTTTGACTAATTGGAAGATTTGCCCATTATTTAAATGAAACTTGTTTGCAGTTTCATCATCCGTGTGGATCTAGAAAGGCGGCCGACTGGCCCATCAATTTGGTTAGAAAAGAATAAATGAATAAGGAGACTGACAGTGTTCTCTCGTGGGAGGCTCTCTGTCGCTATTTTGTTTCTCCAGTATTAATTATCCACGTAAAAATAATTCACTACGCTGCACTATTATCTGCCCAGCTCTAAACTCCCCAGTCAGCTGCCTCCTGGCCTGCCTCTACCTGCGCATTTACATCTCCTGATGTCAGCAAGTGTTGTGCATTGATGTGTTCACTGTCAACAACACACCGGGAAATCATGGTTCCAGGCAGCCAAGAGTTATTTTGGCTTGAGGCTGCTTCTGAAAGCGAGGTTAGCTCTCATCCACGCTGTGGGAAAGGCTCATTTACAATCCTCGCACCCCTTCTCTGGTTCGGGTTTGAAAAGATAGTGCCAGCACCTTGTACGTGAGCTTTGAGATGAGGTGTGCAGGGAGGTGTCATTGACAGGTCATTGAGTTCAGACGACTCAGAACTGACAGAGGGGAGAGAGGCAGAGAACAGGAGGAGAGGGGGAGGCTCACCGGACCACCCCCATCTTGTCCCGTGAAAGGGTTCCAAGCCATTAGTATTATGGATCTGACTTGGCCTTCCATGCAGTGCTGACATGGTGAGGACAGAGGAGTGCATTCCAGGGACAGGGAATGCAGGTCTGACTTTGGACCCAGAGAACAGAGGGAGGCAGAGATACGGAAGCACGCAGTGAAGGGCAGGGCAGTGGGACTTGGAAACATTCAGATGAGGTTCAAAGCCATAGGGTTTCAGTGCTATGGATGTTAAGGGGCTTTTTCTTTCTGCCCATTCAGACAGATTTGTGCATTCTCAATTACAGTCTGAGCTCTGTATTAAATTTAATCACAAACTCTGTGGATTAGCCCACTGAGGCTGCTGTAACAAAATACTATAGACTGGGTGGCTTAAACAGCATACCTTTACCTCTCACCATCTTGGAGGCTGAGAAGTCTAAGATCAAGATTCAGTTCTCTTCCTGGTGGAGAGCCCTCCTCCTGGCTTGCAGACAGACACGTTCTCTGTGTCCTCAAAGGTCAGAGAGAGACAGAGAGTGCACTGGTGTCTCTACCTCCTCTTGTAAGAACACGAATTCTATCGAGAGCTCACCTAAAACTGGGGCACCTGGATGGCTCAGTCGGTTGAGCCTCTGACTCTTGTTTTCGGCTCAGGTCGTGATCTCACAGTTTGTGAGCTCAAGCCTCACATCGGGACTCCGCTGCTCAGCAGGAGTCTGCTTGGATATCCTCTCTCCCTCTGCCCCTTGCCTCCCTTTCACGCGCTCTCTCTCTAAAATAAACAAACAAATCTTGAAAAGAAAAAGAAAAAAAGATCTCACCTAAACCTAATTACCTCCCAAAGACCCCACCTCCAAATTCTGTAACATCAGGGGTTAGGGCTTCAAAATATGAATTTTGAGAGAATACGTTTAGTCTATAATTCCCTGCTGAGAGTTTACCTACCACTAGGCAACATACTAAAACAGCCTTTTCTTCTGTTTTTTCCCCTCAATCGAAGTCATTCTCTGGATACTTTGCAGAATGGCCCTCTCGATAGAGCATGGAACTTCATCCCTGCAACCTCAGTGCTCCCCACTGCCCACTGGGGTCCCACACCCTACCCTTTGCACAGCAGGCACACGCACTCACCCTTCACACCAGGACACCCTTCTCCCCCCAGCTTTCACCTGAGTAGGAGCGCCTACTCACACCTCAGGACCCAGCTTAGGTAATGCTTCATTCTCCAGATGGACTTCACCCCTCTGGGCTTCCCAGCACTGAGCCCTCTCCCATTCAGACATTTACTACTCTGTCCTGGAAGGTGGCTAGTCACCTCTGCATCCCAACACAAAGCACGGTACCTGCTTCCGGACAACCTTCAAAACTAGTTCATGAAATAGTCATGGTTGCCTCCTGAAACCCAGTTATCCTTATAATACATGAAAGAAAAGGGGAGTGGCGGGGGGGGCGGTGTGAGTCAGAGTAATGGATTTCTTCCCTCCCCCTTTCTCTGGAAAAGGATGACCAGGTTTTCTTACTCGGTGGAAAGGAGAATAGGGTGGGGACAAGCAGACAGAAAGTACCAGTTTCATTCTTGGCCTTGCTCTCTTGGCCTCATCCCCTCCCCCCCAGCCTTGTCCCCCAACCCTGACCACAGCAGGAAGTCCTGAAGCAGGTCCCGGATCTCTGGAGTGTTCCCTTTCCTCCTCGCACCTTCCTTGGTGGCACGCGGCATGCACCCTTGGTGTGGGAAAGGTTCCAGCCAACAGAGGGGAAGCTTCCAGAGCTGAGAGCATGAGTGGGCCAGGAGGCCTCTGTTGGCTTTCAACATCAGTTCTGCTCTTGGGATCGCAGCCAAATGCCCCCAACTCTACTCTCCTTTCAATGTATTTCAACTTTCGTTCTTGCCAACTCTTCTTTTTAATCTCCAGATGAGTGTTTTCTTGCCCAATCTCCAACTTTCAGAATCAGTGCTCACCAAACAGGGAAGTCCCATTGCCTGGAGTCAAGTTAGCTGGTTCCTTGCCCACATTTTCTGTGCCCAACTGGGTACATTTCAGAGCCTTCTCCCTCATGGCCCTCAAAAACCCTGTGGGCTGACATGTGGTAACACTACTGTACTGGGTGTACGCTCCAAAACAGTTAAGATGGTAAAATCTCTGTTCCGTGGTTTTTACCACAATTTTTAAAATGAAAGTGTTTTTAAAGTTTAACAGTAATTAATAACAAGAGTCATAACAACAGCCCTATCATCAGAAATCTCTATGGTTACCTTCCTGATGGTAGAGGATAATTTTCAATAGAAAACTCAATGAATTATCTCTATGTGTTGTAGGTTCAACCATGTCCCCCTAAAATATACGTTCAAGTCTTAACGCCCAGAACCTCTGAATGTGATCTTATTTGCAAACAGGGTGGTGGTAGGAGTAATTAGCTAAGGTGGGGTCATACTAGAGTCGGGTGGGCCCTTAATCCAATATGACTGGTGTCCTTTTAAGAAGAAGCGGAGACACACTCATACACACAACACGAAGATGGAGACAGAGACCTAAACGCTGCAGATGCCAGACAAGGGACACCAAGAATGGCCACCAGAGGCCGGAAGCTGGAAGAGGCAAGGGAGGATTCTACCCTAGATCCTTCAGAGAGCTCCTGGCCCTGCCAACACCTTGATTTTGGACTTCTAGTCCCCCAGACGGTGAGAGAATAAATTTCTGTTGTTTTCAGTCACCCAATTTGTGGTACCTTTTGTGACGGCCCCAGGAAACTAATAGATCGTGTACATAAACCCCCAGAATCTTGGAGAATTTGCCTCTCTATTGCACAAAACCTAATTTCTGCCCCCTGCACCATCCCTTCTCACATAAGCACAAATGCAGTATCTGGCGTAGCGATTCTTCATGTTCTCAAAAGGGTTGCCTACACCTCTGTGGCATCTGTGTATGTTCTCTTTTTTAATCAACAAAAGCCTGCATCCTTTGGCTTTTCCATATGACCAAGTTCCCTGAGTCTCTGAATGATTTTCACTGCTTTTGCTTTACCTTCTTCATTGCTACAACATCCTTTTTACACCAAAGTGATAAGAATTGAAAATGATATTCTAAATGAGACTCTGCTAGTCCTTTCATATAATGGTAGAATAATTCTCTTTGACGCAAATTCAATATATTCTATTCACACCTCTCAAAGCTGTTGGTACGTTTTCGTATTGCTTTATCATTGTGGTTTCAAGTACCAGCTATTGTTACATTGGAACCACAGACTGCTGGAGGTTTAGAGGTTATAACCCATTTGCTGCTTGCCTCGCACTCCATCATTGTCCGAAATCACACACTAATGACATGCATTTAATATGCACTTCATTCAATATTACAGATTTTCTATAGTAATTAGGTCAGGTACATAAAGGGGAAGCCCCTTCCACTCCAAGTTTAGGGCAGGAAAGAGAACTAACATTTATTGAACACCAACTATGCCAGGCATTTCACATATGTGATCTCCACACCCCTGTAAGTTAGACGCTATTGTTTTTATTATTTCTGTTTTATAGCTATAGACTCAGGGCAGGAAGAGAACTTGACCGACTGACACTGTTAGTAGGTATCAGAACCAGAGCTGGAATCTAAGTCGGCACAATGCTTCCTCTGGACCACACCACCAACCGGAAGGGGATAGGTGATGTTACTCTCTTCTGCTTGGGAAAAATGGAGACCCGAAGAACATCAATAATAAGTCGAAGAGGCTGTGTGCAATGCTGAAAAGAGTACTGTGCTGGGAATAAGGGAACCCTGAGCTCTAGAATCAGCCCTTCTCTTAAGTTTCTTAAGCTTCCAAAGATCATAGTTTATTTAACTTGTCCATTGCTGTGTGATGTTGAGCAGATTGCTGATCCTTTCTGGACTTCAGATGTGTCATCTGTAATGAAGGGCTCAGTGGAGGCGACCTTAACCCCTTGTGCCTTCATCTTGATTATCTCTGACACAGAAGTTCTGGGAGCAAGGGGAAGGGTCCATCCCTTTCTGCCTTTAGTTCCTGTGTCTTGTATATGCTCCATGTTTAGTGTATGAGCTCCATATTCATTCTTAGCATAGAATACTCTAATTTCATATTAATTTCTTTCATTTCAATTTCTTAGATCTCTTGGTTTTCCCCAGAGTGAGGACATATGGCAAAACAAGCAACAAGAAGGCCCGCTGCCTTTCTGTCGAATTCCCATGTGGGTGGAGCCAAACCACACTTGTCCTGCTGTGTCAGCGACAAGAGGACACTGGGGAGGGGCCATTGGTCCAGTTCCTAACGCTCAACTAGTCACCCCTGGCCAAGCACTGCAGTTACTATGGCAACCATTGCACTGTGGTCCATGGAGGCCACAGGTCACAACTGCAGATGCCACCACCAGCAGACACATGCCCCTGTCCACTCCCCAACGTGCCCAGACTCAGCAGCACCAGTCACACACCCCAGCCACAAGCAACCAAAAGCAATCAGTTAGATCAAGGTCAAAAGTAGATGCGAGCTGGGAGCTTCTCTCCCCATAGCTCTACCAGACCGAGAATAAGCATCACACACAGTGGCTACTTCCTTCATGTGATGGAAGAGAACCCATCGGATGCTCCTCAGCACACCCCATGACACACATACCTGCTCCAAAGAGAAAATGAGAAAAATGACAACACTTCCTCTGGTTGAGCTATGAATTAAGAATTATCCTTTTTACAATTTGAAGATGTGGATAGGAGATTTGCAGATCCTGCCAGTGCCTTTAATGGGTATACAGATTCCTCGGAGATCTTGTTAAAATACAGATTCTGGTTCAGAGGTCTGGGGCAGGGAAGGGGTTGCTGAGAGTCTACCTTTTTTGTAAGCTCCCACGTGATGCCAATGCCGCTGGCCCACGGACCACACTCTGAGTAACAAAGCCTTAGATGACACTCGCTCATACTACACATAAGGCTGACCCTGTCCAATCACTGCCATTTATCATTTCAATAAGGAATCAGAGTAAATATTAGCTGGTTCAGAACACACATTTCTACAGGACAGAAACTACGTCTGCTTGGAATAAAGATAATAGCTACAATTTATTGAGAGCTTGATCTTTGCCAGCACACATACACACACACACACACGCACGCACACACACACACACACACACACATGCCACACAATAGGCTTTGCAATGTATTGTTACTTAATCAAAATGTAAAAATGAGGGAACTGAGGCTCATATCCATATTGTGACCTACCAAAGTCACACCACTGGTAAGCAGTAGAGCCAGGGCACAAACCTACCTGTCTCTCTCCAAACTCATATGCTTTTCTCTCAGCACACTGCTTCTCTGC